>NW_026646919.1:0-210000 GCF_950005125.1 Chionomys nivalis
GGTTTTGCAACCTCTTTAAAGAGCAGCACATGTTGTAGATAAAATGTTCAAATATGGGAGCTTATGGGGACATTTCTCACTCAAACCACAATAAGTTCTATGACAGTAGCTTCCAGAAATAACCAGTGAAAACTATTATCACCCATGATGGGCAGCTTCTCATACTCAGGGAGAGATAAATATTAACTCATGCACAACTTGAAGATGGCTCCTGTAACTTTAAGCTGTCATAATTACATGCACAACGTATAGGCATCAGGTAGATTCATAAAAATGCAACCTTGAAAGTCTAATCAATATTAATACTTTAAAGTCTTTTAACCCCATGTAAGGATCCTTCTTTGAAGAAGCTGGTCTGTGGGAGAAGAAGAGGCGACAAGTTGAATTACAGGGAAAGGGATAAAATGTTCTCTAGCTTGATCAGCTGTTTGAGGAGCTGGTCAGTGAAGCTCCATGGGAAATGAGCACAAGCCCCACAGTAGCAGCTTTATTGGATCAGTGTGTGCCAGCACAGTAGGCTGTTTGATCGAAGTCTCCCTAAGTATTTGGGCTTCCAGAGTAGATTAAATGGAAGTCAAGTGTGTTCTGAGAGGGCTCCTCAGAGAGACACATGAGTTGACATCATCCCTCAAGCAGTGGGAACAGGCCAGGTGTAACAGACAGGGAGAGGGGGATTTGACAGGACGAGGATGAATTCTGGAATGAGTAACTATTATTTTCATTGTATTTTGACATCACAGAAACCCAAATAAACCTGCCTCTTTCAATTTGACTTGAAAGAACATAGAGAGAATTCTAAAAAATCAAAGAGACAAAGCCATTTCTTTTCCTCTTTTAATGTACAATGCTTCACACAAAAAAATACTATATAATAAAGCCCCACTCTTTGTCTATTTCTGGGCACAAATTTCCTTCTTTTCCATCATTGCCAGGAGCCACACAGCTAAGAACAAGTTGTCAGGCAGTTTGGCTCTTGGTCCTTTTTGCTGGAACTTTGGAAATTTTTTGTTTCATTTCGTGTTGGAGATGTGTGATATATTGTTCAGGCATATACACTGTGTATTCTCAATCTTTTTTTTCTGAAACTTCATTACTGAAGGCGCAAGTCATAAACAATCCCACACCAGTTTGGAATTGTGATTAATAGGGTGGTATTTATTTAAAGGGGAATAAACTTACAGATCACCATCCCAGACAACAGCCCTCTGCGCACGCAATTAGGAAGAAATCTAGTCGCCAGAACCAGAGCAGGAAGTAAAGAGAGAGAGGAGGGAAGTAGCCACTTGTTTTTTTAAAGGGAAAGAGACCACGCCCCAATGGGCTTGTATCTCAGTGACTATTGGCTGGAGGAGCAGAAGGACCTCCCACAACACCTCCCCCTTTTGTTTAAGTAAGAGAGTTCTAAACCTACTATGAAATTATATACAATAAGTACAAATAGCCTATTCTAACTAGCTTAGGTCTTATATAATAAATAGCTGGGCTAAGTCATGAGTCGAAAGTAACTACATTTATATAGTCTTCAACCCCATCGAAGATCTGTGAAGGGAAATAATGTTTCCTGAGTAATTAGGAAGTGCAATCAAACACCTTCCAAAACATGCAACAAATCACAGAGACAACTAGCTACCTGGGCAATCACCCAAGGTCACGTTTGCAGTGTTGAAGCAACCAACTTTGGCTAAGGCCTAGAATAACTGACACACCATTTTCAAAGTCAAGAAACTTGCAAAAACTATCTTACCCTGTCTTGGCAGGATATGACAGTCCTGTGTTTTCCATTCACAGATACTCTGTATTTCTGTCAGTGGTTGAGGTATGAGCATTTCTTTACCCAAAGGCCAGTTCAGCCAAGAAGAAAGGCTCCAGGTGGAGTGTCTTTGGTGCTCAACATTCTCTCGGGAATAGAGCAGTGTTGCCAGGAGCAATTGTGTCTCACTACCACAAAACTCTGAGTTAGATTAAAAGACATTTTCTACAGCTCTTTGAAGAGGTTGAAGATTATCTATCTATACTGAGTATAATCTCTATGTATCTAAAGAACCTGATTAGTCTAATTATAAATGACAAACTTAGAATACTATTGATCTATATAATTCTCAATATCTATCTAACTTAAAGATTAAGACAATACACAACTGTGAAACAAATGAGGATAATGATCTCCAAATATAAGCAATGTACAAATATACATTGCAGTATGGTAAATATATATCAAAACACAAAAAAATGTAAGTATCTTAATCAGAGGTAGAAATGTACACTGCAATATGGTAAATATATACAATATATATCAATACAATATATGTCAATACATAACAAATGTTTTTAAACGAGGTAGAAACATGCATGCATACAATAGTCAATATAATTTCACTTTGTATCAATATATAAGAATCGATACCAATACATTTGTCTCAAAACAATAACTCACAAGTACCAACAAGTACCAATCTATGATCCCTCTTTTTTTTCCCCAAATGATCCCCGAGCTTATAAAATTTTTTCCCCAAACCTCAACCATATACCAATTTATAATCAACCCCTAAATGATGTCCCTAAACCCAAGGGCAAACTTTACTGGGAGAGGGGACGTCGTCCTCTAGAGTTACTTCCAGCTGTCATGGGGGCGATGTTCTTTCTGGGGGATCTTGTGAAAGTAAAATGATGGTAAAATTTCAAGATCGATGTCTTTTAAAATTGCAAATAGTCTCTGAGTATTTTGTGCAGGTCTGGCCAGAATGTTGTATAAGAGGTGCACCATTTCAGCTAACCAAGTTGGGATTGTCTTGTGCAGCTGGTACCCAAAACAGGTCTTCTAATAGCGCTATCAGTATCATGACATCATATCAACCAGGTGTAGTCATTGTTATGGGGCCCCATCTTCTTCCTGGAAACTTTAAATGTCACTTCAGGAAAAACTCATTGTTCATTGTGAAAAACTTAAACATTAATCATATAGACATATATATATATATATACACACACACACACACATATATATATATATATTCAATGAAAGGAATGATAGATATATTCAATGAAAAATACGATAGATATGAAGAAAAGCAAAGATGTTTTCTAAACTCATATTTCTTTCTGTCCCCTATCATGGCACTTGACATGAGACAGAAACTCCAGAAACTCTGGGTTTTTCTCTTACCAACAGGCTTATAATTGGAGAGGGACCGAGCCAGAGTCCACCTTCAAAACCAGCTCTATAAATTTAGAAATATGGTTTAGTATATTTTACTTACACAACTTATTCAGTTTTCTTGATAGTTCCTATTGGGCAGCTATTTTTCCATCTGTCAGTATCCAAACATCCAGGATCCCTTGAATTTTTTAAAGATGAGTGTTTTTCTGTGGAGATAAGAACAGAACCCTGCCCCCATTCTATATGTTGTTCTTACCACCTGTAGGAATATCATCATTGTGGATGAGTTGTCATTTCTCCTTTCCAAGAGGTTTCTCCTCTTCAAATCGAACCTTTATTAATTTTGATGGTACCCACAATTTTTCTTCTCCTGTGGAAACAAGAGCAAAACCCCTTCCCCAACGTAGCACATCTCCTGGCTTCCATTGAGAGGTCAGCACATCTTTGAAATAAATTGGTTGATTTAGTTCAGCAGACTTTTCCATTATCCAATGTCTTTCTGCTGCTGTAGTTCCTTACTCATTAGCGTTAAGAAATTTCAAGGTCAATTAACCATTATGTAATCTATTTCTGGGGGTATTTTTGGTCCCTTTCTGTTTGTTCAGCATATACTTTATAGTACAATTTGATCTTTCTATAACTGCCTGACCTGTGGTATTATGTGGTATACCTGTAATGTGTTTTATATTATAATAAGCAAAAAAGCATTTCATTTTCTTAGATACATATACTGGACCATTGTCTGTCTTTATTTGTGCAGGTATTCCCATGATGGCCATAACTTCCAATAGATGTGTGATTACTGAATCAGCCTTTTCTGAGCTCAGGGAAGTAGCCCATTGAAAACCTGAATACGTGTCTATGGTGTGGTGTACATATTTTAATTTACAAAATTCCATAAAGTGGAACACATCCATCTGCCAGATTTCATTTCTCTTAATACCCTTTGGGTTACTCCCTGCAGGCAACGGTGTTTGATTATAGAAAGAACAAGTAGGACATCTCTTTATAATGTCCTTAGCTTGTTGCCATGTAATGGAAAATTCTTTCTTTAGGCCTTTACTATTGACATGATGCTTCTTATGAAATTCTGAGGCCTGCAACACGCTGCCAATCACTAATTGATCAATCTCAGCGTGCCTTGTGTTAGAGGACCAGGCAGACCTGTATGGGACCGGATGTGTGTTATGTACATTGGACAAAGCCTGTTCCTGATTATGTCTTGTACCTGGATAAACAATGAAGTCAACTCTGTGTCATCTGGTATAAATTCAGTGGTTTCAATATGCAAGATAACTCTTTCTGCATATTGTGAATCTGTAACTATATTAAGAGGTTCTTTAAAATCCCTTAGCACTAAAGAATGGCATATAATTCTGCCTTCTGGACAGAATTATAAGGGCTTTGTTCCACCTTACTCAATTCATCTGACTTATAACCTGCTTTCCCTGATTTATTTGCATCAGTATAGAACGTACAGACTCCAGTTATTTATAATTAATTCAGAGACTTTTTCCACATAAGTTTTTAATTTTTTACTTGGTTTATTAGGTATAAATATCCACTCTAAAATAATATCTTCCCTCTGCATTAGAATCCCTGTAGGAGAAATTCTGGAAGGTAATATGACTTGGATGCAGCTAAGATTTGGGTTTACCCTATCCAGATGTGCCTCCTGTAATTTTTCCTCAATCATTGTCAGTTCCTTTTCTGCTTCAGCTGTCAGTTTTCTTGGACTATTCAAATCTTTATCACCATCTAAGGTTTTGTTTAAATGAACTATTAGATCAGGTGTTATCCCAAAAGCTGGTCGTAGACTGGAAATGTCTCCTAACAATCTTTGGAAGTCATTAAGAGTCTTTAACTGGTCCCACCTAATTTGTGCCTTTTGCATTTTAATGTTCTCTAACCCTATTCTGTAACCTAGGTAATTAACATAATTTCCTCTTTGAATCTTTTCAGGGGCAATATGTAATCCCCACCTAGGCAAGACTTTCTTTACTTCTTCAAACATCCTTTTTAAAGTATCTTTATTTGAATCAGATAACAAGATGTCATCCATGTAATGGTAAATTATGGACTTGGGGAATTGTTTACGAATTATTTCCAATGGCTTACTTACAAAATATTGGCACAATGTAGGACTATTGAGCATACCCTGTGGGAGGATAGTCCATTGATATCTCCTATTAGGCTGAGAATTATTATAAGTAGGCATTGTGAAGGCAATTTTTTCTCTATCCTTTTCTTGTAATGGTATGGAGAAAAAACAATCTTTCAAATCAATAACTATAAGAGGCCATCCTTTTGGTAATAGAGAAGGCAAAGAAATTCCAGATTGTAGTGGGCCCATAGGTTGAATTACCTTGTTGACAGCTCTTAAATCTGTCACCATTCTCCATTTACCGGATTTCTTTTTTTACAACAAACACAGGAGAATTCCAAGGGCTGGTTGATTCTTCAATATGGTGAGCATCTAGTTGCTCTTGCACCAGCTGTTCCAATGCCTGTAATTTATCTTCAGCTAGAGGCCACTGTTTGATCCATATTGGCTTCTCAGTTAGCCATTTTAAAGGTAGGGCTGTTGGTACCTCTAAAGGTTCGGTATTTGCTGTATGTTCTTGTACAGCCTGAATGGCTGGTGACGTTTTCCCATAATATCTCATCATGTCCTTCCCAGAATTATGAGTTCCTGGAACTACAGGAATGTTAATCTGGGTATTCCATTGCTGTAACAGGTCGCGGCCCCAGAAATTTATTGCGATATTGGCAATATATGGCCTTAGTCTTCCTATTTGCCCTTCAGGCCCTATGCATTCAACCCATCTTGTGCTTTGTTTTACACGAGATAGGGTTCCAATTCCCAGGAACTGAACATCTACCTCTTGAAGAGGCCAATTCGGATGCCAAGATTCTGGAGTAATGATACTTACATACACACCTGTGTCTAATAAGACTTCAATAAAAGTGCCATTTATACAGACTCTTAGCTTTGGTCTTTAATCATTAATAGAAGTCTGACAAAATATGCGTTTACTCTGTCTTACTGGGTTTTTTGACTCATCCTCCATGCGTAATTCATCATTTAGACCAGTAATATTTTTTAGGGCAGATATTGGAGCTTTTAATTTTCTTGGTGAGGCACGTTCTCTACTGTGACTGGGAATGACTGGGCCACTGTTGGCTTGGGGGCCTGCGAGAGGCCCCTCAAGGAGTTTCCCAACGGTATTGGGTTGCCTTGTCTGTCTGTTGTTGATCTGCATTTGTTGGACGAATGTCGGCCTTTACCGCACCTCCTACATATACCTGAAGGCCAAGGTCTCCTAATTTTGTCATTCCCAGAAGGGATATTATTCCTAGAAATCCTTTGCCTGCAATCCCTTTTCAGATGTCCTAATTTACCACAATTAAAACTCCTGGCAGTTTGATGTCTCCTCATTGCTTGGGAAATCACTTCTCCTACCCAAGATTCATCATTATAGCTAAACGTCTCAACATTCATTGTATGCTGAATCAATTCATCCATAGGTGCTGATCTAAACCTTAAAGGCCCAATTATCTTTTTGTATTCTATGTTTGCATTCTCAAAAACTAGTGATTCAAGAAGTAGTCGTCTAGCTTCTGGGTCTGTTAGCCCTATGTCCAGAGCCTTAATTAATCTTTGCAAAAAGGCAGTAAAGGGATCTCTCTGTCCCTGCCTAATTCTGGTATATGATTCAACCCTTTTTGCTGGATCTTGTAGCCTATTCCAAGCATTTAAAGCTGCTTGGTGACATAAACACAGTACTTCACCATCATAAAGAGCTTGTACCTGTGGATCAGCATATTGTCCTACACCAAGAATTTGATCTTGGGAAACATCCACACCTTTTGCTCTTCCTTGCTGTTCCATATGTTTGGATTCTTCTCTGAAATAGATTCCAAACATCAAGGAAGGTCCATTATCTACAACTGCAGACACTAACTGATGGAAATCGTGGGGGGTAGCTCTAGCATTAGAAGCCCAAGTCCTTATCATTTCCTTAATATATGCAGAGTGCAAGCCAAAGGTAACAATAACTTGCTTAATTTCTTTTAGATTATTCATTGCTATTGGCATCCATCTAGCTTCTCTGACTCCCTTTGAGCCTTTAGAAGTTGACGCTTTGTCAGAATGAATTACAGGGTATGTCGCTAAAACCCTGGGTAAGCCAGATCTAATAGCTGGTGGTGGCATTGTATCCTGTCCTTGTGCCTTCTCACTCTGTTCACCAGCTCCAATAATTTCTTCAATCATTTCAAGTCTTTTTATCATTTTCTCTCTTAAATCCTGAATCTCCTGAGCTACATGTGTTTCTAGTGATTTCACTGAGGTATCAATTTTTTTGTCCGCATTCTGCACCTGTGATTTCAAAGCTTTTGAATCCTGAATCTCCTTACCTGTATTAGTTTCTGGTAAAGATTGTATGGTTCTTAGGACCATATTTTTCCTAAATAATAGAATATTCAAAAGAATACTGAAATCTAGTAACCAGTAAATTAAGTTATCTCCATAGTGATATAAACCTTGCATGAGAAAACCTATTGTTTTGGTAGTCAAAACAGTAAAATTCATGTTGGAAATGAAAACTTTCATATTACCTATTATCCAGCAGGTGGCGCTGTTCCCAAGTCGCGACGAAAACAGGGTCCTGTTTCAGTGTCCGCCTAGTATTTGTTAAAAACTGGGAAATGCAAGTTGCTCAACAAAGTAAATGTAATTAGATCAATTCCATACACGGAACCATAAACCCAGAATCCAGGGGTAGAGAAGAGTAACCCGGAAGCCGTGTATGCCTCCAGGTGACAGAGTTGTCCCAAGGGGTTGCAGCTTTCCACAACCGGTAACCGCGTGCTCTGGTTCGTTCCGCTTAAGAGCTGCGCTTGCAAGGGAGATTTGAAAGTGATTCAGAAAAGAGAAAACCATGTGGGCAGAGACTATGCAGGCCTGTGAAATTTAAATCCACGTAGCGAGGCAAACGATAGGCTGCGTCGGGACTTGAAGTCAATCTGAGGTGTCTAAAGGGAAAATATAAAAACTGCAGCAAGAAAAGCCACTGCATGATGATTTATGTTAAACTGCTGGCTCCACGCACAAGGCACAGGCCGCAAGGAACAGGCCGTGGCCGAACTGGCGGCCGGCAGCCGAGCGGGGGGGGGGGTAGGAGGGGTCCTAAAACCAAACTTTGGGTGCCAGATGAAGGCGCAAGTCATAAACAATCCCACACCAGTTTGGAAATGTGATTATTAGGGTGGTATTTATTTAAAGGGGAATAAACTTACAGATCACCGTCCCAGACAACAGCCCTCTGTGCACGCAATTAGGAAGAAGTCTAGTCGCTGGAACTGGAGCAGAAAGTAAAGAGAGAGAGGAGGGAAGTAGCCACTTTGTTTTTAAAGGGAAAGAGACCACGCCCCAATGGGCTGGTATCTCGACGTCTATTGGCTGGAAGAGCAGAAGGACCTCCTGCAACACATTACACTTTCAATATCAATTAGAGCATATTTTAATTTTTGCCTTTGGTATGTCTAATTAAGAATAAGCATCCTGGCACTACTTCTACCTTTATCTAGGCAATCTTGGAATGAGCCATCTTGAACCTACATACTTCCAGCATCTCTCAGGAGTTGTGCAACTTCACTTCCTTCCCACCCATTACATGATTTGAATACCTGTTGCTCTCCTTCTCTAGACAGCGACCTGGGCAGATCTGGTTGCTGGTACCTATGACTTCCATGGATACAATTATTGTCTGCTGTACATGTGCTCCCTGGGAATTAAGTGATTCAAATACATTTTGTTATTTGATGTAAGTGTAATTAGATAGTGGGTGGAACTATCAGCTTTATTGGAATTAATTGAAACAAACTGCCAAGTTCAACTTAGTCACACACATGTAAGATTCAGTACCAAGTAGGGGTGTATATAGGGACAGGATATATGTGACAAGGCTAGTGACCACTTCTGCCATATGTTTCCTAACAACTTTTCAGAGCAGTAATGGATGTCCATGAAAGGTAAATCTTTAAATGAATGCCGGATAGGCTTTCTTTTATGTTATAGGTGTTTTTCCAATGCATTGATGTTATCAATTTACTCACCATCAATATCACAGTTGACTTTTTTTCAGTTTTTTTTATTAATTTATTTCTTTATTAAATATTTCTGTCTCTTCCCCGGCACTGCCTCCCATAACCTTCACCCTCCCCCATCAGTCCTAAGAGCAATCGGGGTTTCCTGCCCTGTGGGAAGTCCAAGGACATCCCACCTTCTTCCAGGTATATTAAGGTGAACATCCAAACAGCCTAGGCTCCCACAAAGCCAGTATGTGCAGTAGGATCAACACCCAGTGCCATTGTTCTTGACTTCTCAGCAGTCCTCATTGTCCGCTATGTTTTTTGAGTCCAGTACTATCCCATGTTTTTTGAGACCCAGTCCACCTGGCAATGGTGAGTTTCCAAAAGAACATCCCCTTTGTCTCAGTATGTGGGTGCACCCCTCGTAGTCCTGAGTTTCTTGTTCATGCTCTCTCTCCTTCTGCTCCTGGTTTGGGGTTGTAGTCTGGTGCTCCAATGTGGGACTCTGTCTCTGTCACCTTTCATCGCCTGATGAAGGTTAAAATCCAGGAGGATGTCTATATGTTTTCCTTTGTGTTCACCATCTTATTTAGCTTTTCTAGGGTCATGAATTATAGAGTCAATGTCCTTTATTTATGGCTAGAAACCAAATATGAGTGAGTACATCCCATGTTCCTCTTTTTTGGGGGGGGGTCTGGCTATCCTCACTCAGGATAGTATTTCTATTTCTGTCCATTTGCATGCAAAATTCAAGAAGTCATTGTTTTTACTGCTGAATAGTATTCTAATATGGATATATTCCATACTTTCTTCATCCATTCTTCCATTGAAAGGCATTTCGATTGTTTCCATGTTCTGGCTATTACACACAATGCTGCTATGAAAATAGTTGAGCATATACTTTTGTTGTATGATAGGGCATCTCTTGGGTATATTCCCAAGAGTGATATTGCTGGGTCAGGAGTATGTTGATCCCGAATTTCCTGAGAAAGTGCCACACTGCATTCCAAAGTGGTTGCACAAGTTTGCATTCCCAACAGCAATGGATGAGTATACCCCTTTTTCTACAACTTTTCCAGCAAAGGCTATCATTGGTGTTTTTGATTTTAGCCATTCTGACAGGTGTTAGATGACATCATAAAGTTGTCTTGATTTGGATTCTCCTTATCTCTAAGGAAGTTGAGCATGACCTTAAGTGTCTTTTGGCCATATGAACTTCTTCTGTTCAGAATTCTCTGTTCAGTTCATTGCCCCATTTTATAATTGGGTTGATTAGCCTTTTACGGTCTAATTTATTGAGTTCTTTATATATATTGAAGATCAAACCTTTGTCAATTGTGGGGTTGGTGAAGATCTTCTGCCAGTATGTGGTTTGCCTTTCTGTCTTAGTGACAGTGTCCTCTGCTTTTCAGAAGCTTCTCAGTCTCAGGAGGTCCCATATTTTCAAAGAGGCCCTAATAACTGTGCTGTTGTGGTTATACGTAGGAAGTGGTCTCTTGTGCCCATCTGTTGTAGAATACTTCCCACTTTCTCTTCTATCAGTTTCAGTGTGTTCTGACTCTTATTGAGGTCTTTAATCCATTTGGACTTAAGTTTTGTGCATGGTGATAGACATGGATCTATTTTCATTCTTCTACAGATTGACATCCAGTTTTGCCAGCATAATTTGTCGAAGATGATCTTTTTTATCCATTTTATGCTTTTAGCTCGTTTATCGAAAATCAGGTGTTCATAGGTTTGTGGGTTAAAGTCCGGGTCTTCTTTACATTCCGTTGGTTGACTTCTCTGTTTTTATGTCAATACCAAGCTGTTTTCGATACTTTAGCTCTGTAATAGAGTTTGAAGTCAGGGATGGTAATGCCTCCAGACAATCCTTTATTGTATAAGATTGTTTTGGCCATCCTGAGTTTTTTATTTTTCCATATAAAGTTGATTATTTTCTTCTCAAGGGCTGTGAAGAATTTTGATGGGATTTTGATGGGGATTGCATTGAATCTATATATTGCTTTTGGTAAAATTGCCATTTTTACTATGTTGATCCTCCCAATCCAAGAACAAGGGAGATCCTTCCATTTTCTGGTGTCCTCTTCAATTTCTTTCTTAAAAGACTTAAAGTTCTTGTCAAATAGATCTTTCACTTTCTTGATCAGAGTTACCCCAAGATATCTTATGCTATTTGTGGCTATCGTGACAGATTTGTGGCTATCGTGACAGGTGATGCTTCTCTGATTTCCCTCTCTTCTTCCTTATCCTTAGTGTATAGGAAGGCACCTCTTTCTTGAAGTTGATCTTGAATCCTGCCACATTACTAAAGGTGTTTATCTGCTATAGGAGTTCTTTGGTAGTGTTTTTGTGGTCGCTTATGTATACTATCATATCATCTGCAAATAACAAATTTTCACTTCTTCCTTTCAAATATGTATCCTCTTGATCCCCTTATGTTGTCTTATTGCTATTGCTAGAACTTCAAGCACTATATTGAAGAGGTATGGAGAGAAAGGACAGCCTTGTCGTGTTCCTGATTTTAGTGTGATGGCTTTGAGTTTTTCTCACTTTAATTTAATGTTTGCTGTTGGCTTGCTGTAAATAGCTTTTATTATATTTAGGTATGACCCTTGTATCCCTAATCTCTCCAGGACCTTTATCATAAAGGGGTGTTGGATTTTGTCGAATGCTTTTTCAGTATCTAATGAAATGATCATATGGTTTTTTTCTTTCAGTTTATTTATATGATGGATTACATTGATAGATTTCCCTATGTTGAACGAGCCCTGTATCTCTGGAATGAAGCCTACTTGATCATAATGGATAATTTTTTTCATGTATTCTTGGATTTGGTTTGCCAGTCTTTTATTGAGAATTTTAGCATCACTGTTTAGGAGTGAGATTGACCTGTAATTCTCTTTCTTGGTTAAGTCTTTGTGAGGTTTTGGTATCAGGGTGACTTTAGCTTCATAAAAGCAAATTGGCAGTGACTCTTCTGTTTCTATATTGTGAAATACCTTCAGGAGTATAGGTATTAGGTCTTCTTGGAAGTTCTTGTAGAATTCCACATTGAAACCATCTGGTCCTGGGCTTTTTTTGGAAGGGAGGTTTTGGATAACAGCTTCTAATTTTTTGCGACTAACAGATCTATTGAGATTGTTTGCCTGGTCTTGGTTTAGCTTTGGTATATGGTACTTATCTAAAAAAATGTCCAATTCTTTTGCATTTCCAGTTTTTTGGCATATAGGCTTTTGTAGTAAGATCTAATGATTCTCTGAATTTCCTCTGTGTCTGTGGTTATGTCCCCTTTTTCATTTTTGATCTTATTTATTTGAGTGTTCTCTCTCTGTCGTTTAGTTAGTTTGGATAAGGGTTTGTCGATCTTGTTAATTTTCTCCAAGAACCAACTTTTTGTTTCATTGATTCTTTGGATTGTTTTCTGTCTTTCTATTTTGGTGATTTCAGCCCTGAGTTTGATTATTTCCAGTCTTTTACTCCTCCTGGGTGCGTCTGCCTCTTTTTTTTTCTAGAGCTTTAAGGTGTGCTGTTAAGTCCCCATTGTATGGTTTCTCTGTTTTCCTATGTGGGCACTTAGTGCTATGAACTTTCCTCTTAGCACTTCTTTCATACTTTCCCATAGATTTGAGTATGTTGTCTCTTCATTTTTTATTAAATTCACGGAAGATTTTTATGTTTTTCTTAATTTCTTTCTTGACCCAGGTGTGGTTCAGTAGTTGACTATTCAGTTTCCATGAGTTGGTCAGCTTTCTGGGGGTAACATTGTTGTTGCCTTCTAATTTTAATCCATGCTGATCTGATAAGACACGGGTGGACACTGATTTTTTTTTGTATCTGTGGAGGTTTTCTTAGTTACCAAGTATTTGTTTAATTTCAAGAAGGTTCCATGAGAAGAAGGTGTAGTCTTTCCTATGTGAGTGGAGTGATCTATAGATGTCTGTTAAGTCCATTTGCTTCATTACCTCCAAAATTCTCTTATTCTCTATTAGGTTTCTGTCTGATTGACCTGTCCATTGATGAGAGAAGTGTGTTGATGTCTCCTACAACTAGTGTGTGTGTCGTTTAATGTCTGCCTTGAGTTTTAGTAATAATTCTTTTACATAAGTGGGTGCTTTTATATTATGGGCATAGATATTTAGGATTGAGACTTCATCCTGATGAATTTTCCTGTTATGAGTATAAAAAGTCTCAACCCCTTCTGATTGATTTTAGTTTGAAGTCAGTTTTGTTAGAAATTAGTATGGCCACTCCTGCTTGATTCTTAGGCCCGTTTGCTTGAAAAACTTTTTCCCAACCCTCTAGTCTGAGTAGATGCCTGTCTTTGTGGTTGAGATGTGTTTCTTGTAAAACAGCAGAATGTTGGATCCTATTTTCGTATCCAATATCTCAGCCTGTGCCTTTTTATATGTGAATTGAGTCCATTAATAGTAAGTGATATTAATTACCAGTAGCTGTTTACTCCAGTTATACTTATTGTTTTTGTTAGTAGAGTTTGTATGTCTCCCTTCTTTGAGTGGGCTGGTGAAGGCTTGCTAGATGCCTGAGTCCTTGTAGGCAGTGTTGGCAATGTTGGATTCCTTGGGTTGTGATTTTCCTTCTATTACACACTGTAAGGCTGGATTTGTGGCTACGTATTGTTTGAATTTGTTCTTATGCTGACATGTTTGTTTTTTCCATTGATAGTGAACGATAGCTTGTCTGGGTATTGTAGCTTGGGCTTGCATTCACGGTCTCTTAGTTTCTGTAGTACCTCTATCCAGGACCTTCTTGCTTTCATGGTTTCCATAGAGAAGTCAGGTGTATGTCTGATTGGTTTACCTTTATAAGTTACTTGCCCTTTTTCATTTGCAGCTCTTACTATTATTTCTTTAATCTGTATGTTTTGTGTTTTGATTTTTATATGGTGAGGGGATTTTTTTTTGATCCAGACTGTTTGGTGTTCTGTATGCTTCTTGAATATTCAAAGGAATACCTTTCTTTATGTTGGGAAAATTTTCTTCCATAATTTTGTTAAAATATGTTCTGGGCCTTTGAGCTATGACTCTTCTCCATATATCCCTATTATTCTTAGGTTTGGTCTTTTTTTTAAGTTAAAGATCTTTTATTTAATTATTTAATTAATTAATTAATTTAATTATTAAAGATTTCTGCCTCTTCCCCGCCACCAACTCCCATTTCCCCCCACTCTTCCAATCAAGTCTTCCTCCCTCCTCAGCCCAAAGATCAATCAGGTTTCCCTGCCCTGTGGGAGGTCCAAGGACCACCCACCTCCATCCAGGTCTATTAAGGTGAGCATCCAAAGTACCTAGGCTCCCACAAGCCATTATGTGCAATAGGATTAAAAACCCATTGCCATTGTTCTTCAGTTCTCAGTAGTCCTCATTGTCTGCTATGTTCAGCGAGTCCAGTTTTGTCCCATGCTTTTTCAGACCCCGCCCAGCTGGTCTTGGTGTGTTTCCGATAGAACATTCCCATTGCCCTCACAGTCCTGAGTTCCTTGCCCGTACTTTTTCTCCTTCTGCTCCTCCTTTGGATCGTGAGACTTCAGTCCAGTGCTCCAATGTTGGTCTCTGTCTCTGTCTTCTTTCATTGCCTGATGAAGGTTAATATTCAGGAGGATGCTTATATATTTTTCTTTGGGTTCACCTTCTTATTTAGCTTCTCTAGAATCACAAATTATAGTCTCAATGTCCTTTATTTATGGCTAGAAACCAAATATGAGTGAGTACATCCATCCCATGTTCCTCTTTTTGAGTCTGGCTTAACTCACTCAGGATAGTGTTTTCAATTCCCATCCATTTGTATGCAAATTCAAGAAGTCATTGTTTTTTACTGCTGAGTAGTACTCTAATATGTATATATTCCATACTTCTTAATCCATTCTTCCATTGAATGGCATCTAGGTTGTTTCCAGGTTCTGGCTATTACAAACAATGCTGCTATGAACATAGTTGAACATATACTTTTGTTGTATGTTAGGGCATCTCTTAGGTATATTCCCAAAAGTGGTATTGCTGGGTCGAGAGGTAGGTTGAACCCGACTTTCCTGAGAAACCGCCACACTGCTTTCCAAAGTGGTTGCACAAGTTTGCATTCCCACCAGCAATGGATGAGTGTGCCCCTTTTTGCACAACCTCTCCAGCAGAGGCTATCAATGGTGTTTTTTATTTTAGCCATTCTGACAGGTGTAAGATGCTATCTTAAGGTTGTCTTGATTTGCATTTCCCTGATCGCTAAGGAACTTGGGCATGATATTAAGTGTGTTTTGGGCATTTGAAATTCTTCTATTGAAAAGTCTTCGTTCAGCTCAGTGCCCCATTTTATAATTGGATTGAATAACCTTTTACGGTCTAATTTCTTGATTTCTATATATATTTTGGAGATAGACCTTTGTCAGTTGCGGATTGGTGAATATCTTCTCCCAATTAGTGGGTTGCCTTTTTGTCTTAGTGACAGTGTCCTTTGCTTTACAGAAGCTTCTCAGTGTCAGGAGGTCCCATTTATTCAATGATGTCCTTAGTGTTTGTCCTGCTGGGGTTATCCGTAGGAAGTGTTCTCCTGTGCCCATGTGTTGTAGAGTACTTCCCACATTTTCTTTTATCAGGTTCAGTGTGTTCAGACTGATATTGAGGTCTTTAATCCATTTGGACTTGAGTTTTGTGCATGGTGATAGATATGGATCTATTTTCATTCTTCTACACGTTGACAACCAGTTCTGACAACACCATTTGTTGAAGGTGCTTTCTTTATTCCATTGAATACTTTTAGCTACTTCATCAAAGATCAGTGTTCATAGGTTTGTGGGTTAATATCAGTGTCTTCTACTTGATTCCATTGGTCGACTTCTCTGTTTTGATGTCAATACCAAGCTGTTTTCAATACTGAAGCTCTGTAATAGAGTTTGAAGTCAGGGACGGTAATGCCTCCAGAAGTTCCTTTATTGAATACAATTGTTTTGGCTATCCTGGGTCTTTTGTTTTTCCATACAAAGTTGAATAATGTCCTCTCAATGTTTGTGAAGAATTTTGATGGGATTTTGATGGGGATTGCATTAAATCTAGGAATTGCCCTTGGTAGAATTGCCATTTTCACTATGTTGATCCTCCCAATCCAAGAGCAAGGGAGATCCTTCCATTTTCTGGTATCCTCCTCAATTTCTTTCTTCAAAGACTTAAAGTTCTTCTCAAATAGATCCTTCACTTCCTTGGTTAGATTTACCCCAAGCTATTCTATGCTATCTGTGGCTATCCTCAAAGGTGATGCTTCTCTGATTTTCCTCTCTGCTTCCTTATCCTTTGTGTATAGGAGGGCAACTGATTTATTGTATTTGATCTTGTATACTGCCACTCTACTTAAGGTGTTTATCAGCTGTAGGAGTTTTTTGGAGGTGTTTTGGGGGTCGCTTATGCACACTATCATATCATCTGAAAATAATGAAAGTTTAACTTCTTCCTTTCCAATTTGAATCCCTTTGATCCCCTTATGTTTTCTTATTGCTATTTCTAGAATTTCAAGCACTATATGTAAGAGGTATGGAGAGAGTGGGCAACCTTGTTGTGTTCCTGATTTTACTGGGATGACATTGAGTTTCTCTCCATTTAATTAGATGTTAGCTGTCGGCTTGCTATGAATAGCTTTTATTATAGTTAGGTACGACCCTTGTATCTCTAATCTCTCTAAGACCTTTATCATAAAGGGATGTTGAATTTTTCAAATGCTTTTTCATTATCCAGTGAAATGATCATGTGGTTTTTTTCTTTCAGTTTCTTTACATGATGGATTACATTGATAGATTTTCATATGTGGAATGAGCCCTGCATCCGTGCATGAAGCCTACTTGATCATAATGGATAATTTTTCTAATGTGTTCTTGGATTTGGTTTGCCAGTATTTTATTGAGGATTTTCGCATCGATGTTCATGAGTGAGATTGGCCTGTAGTTGTCTTTCTTGGTTGTGTCTTTGTGTGGTTTTGGTATCAGAGTAACTGCAGCTTCATAAAAGGAGTTTGGCAATGATTTCTCTGTTTCTATATTGTGAAATACATCACATTAAGGAGTATAGGTAATAGGTCTTCTTTGAAGTTCTGGTAGAATTCTGACTTGAAGCCATCTGGACCTGGGCTTTTTTGGTTGGGAGGATTTTTATATCATCTTCTAATTTTTCACGACTAACAGGTCTATTTAGATTGTTCACCTGGTAATATTTTAACTCTGGTATATGGTACTTATCTAAAAATTGTCCATTTCTTTTACCTTTTCCAAATTTGTGGCAAATAGGCTTTTCTAGTAAGATTTAATGATTCTCTTTATTTCCTCTGTGTCTGTGGTTATGTCTCCCTTTTCATTTCTGATGTTGTTAATTTTTGTATTCTCTCTCTGCCATTTGATTAGTTTGGATAGGGGTTTGTCAATCTTGTTGATTTTCTCCAAGAACAAGCTTTTGTTTCATTGATTCTTTTGATTGTGTTATGTTTTTCTATTTTGTTAATTTCAGCCCCCAGTTTGATTATTTCCAGACTTCTACTCCTCCTATTAAGTCTCCAATGTGTGCTTTCTCCATTTTCTTTAAGTGGGCACTTAGTGCTATGAACTTTCCTCTTACCACTGCTTTCATACTGTCCCATAGGTTTGAGTATGTTGAGTTTTCATTTTCATTGAATTCAAGAAGGACTTTAATTTATTTATTTCTTCCTTGATCCAGGAGTTGTTCAGTAGTTGACTTTCCAGTTTCCATGAGTTCGTAGTCTTTCTGGAGGTAGCATTGTTGTTGAATTCTAACTTTAATCCAAGGTGATCTATAAGATACAGTTGGTTGCTAATATTTTTTTGTAACTGTGGATGTTTGCTTTATTACTGAGTATGTGGTCAATTTTTGGTTCCATGAGCTGCAGAGAAGTAGGTATATTCTTTCCTATTTGGATGCAATGTTCTATAGATGTCCATTAAGTCCATTTGATTCATTACCTACTTCAATCCTCTTATTTCTCTGTTAGGTTTCTGTCTGATTGACCTGTCCATTGGTGAGAGAGGAGTGTTAAAATCTCCTACATTAGTGTCTATGGTTTAATGACTGCCTTGAGATTCAGTTATGTTTCTTTTACATGAGTGGGTGCTTTTATATTAGGGGCATAGATATTCAGGATTGAGACTTTGTCCTGATAAATTGTTCCTGTTATGAGTAAAAAATGATCCTCTCTATCTCTTCTGATTGATTTTAGTTTGAAGTCAACTTTGTTAGGAATTAGTATAGCCACAACTGCTTGTTTCCTAGGTCCATTTTCTTGATAAATATTTTCCCAGCCATTTACCCTGAGTAGATGTTTGTCTTTGAGGTTGGGGTGTGTTTCTTGTAAGCAGAGGAATGTTGGACCCTGTTTTCATATCCAATGTCTTAGCCTGTGTCTCTTTATAGGTGAGTTGAGGCCATTAATATTAAGTGATATTAATGACCAGTGGTTGTTAACTCTGGCCATTTTTTCTTTCTTTCTTTTTTTACCCTTCTTCGATTGGTGCTGGTGAAGGGTCATTAGATATCTGAGTTATTGTGGGCATTGTTGGACTGCTTGGGTTGTGATTTTCCTTCAATTACTTTCTGTAAGGCTGGATTTGTGGCTATGTATTGTTTAAATTTGTTTTTATCCTGGAAAATTTTGTTTTCTCCCTTTATATTCTATGAAAGTTTGGATGGGTATGGCAGTCTGGGCTTGCATCCATGGTCTCTTAGTTTCTGCAGTGCATCTATCCAGGACCTTCTGGCTTTCATGGTTTCTATAGAGAAGTCAGGTGTAATTCTGATATGTTTACCTTTATAAGTAAATTGACCTTTTTCATTTGCAGCTCTTAATATTCACTCCTTATTCTCTATGTTTTGTGTTTTGATTGTTATATGATGAGGAGACTTTTTTATCCAGTCTATTTGGTGTTCTGTATGCTTCTTGGACCTTCAAGAGAATATCTTTCTTAAAGAAGGGAAAGTTTTCTTTTTAATTTTATTAAATATATTTTGTCGACCATTGAGCTGTACTCTTCTCCTTCTTCTATCCTTATTACTCTTAGCTTTGGTCTTTTTATAGTGTCCCATATTTCCTGAATGTTTTGTGATGAGAATTTGTTGGTTTTGCTTGATCAGTGTGTTTATTTCCTCTATGGTGTCTTTAGTGTCTGAGATTCTTTCTTCAATCTCTTGTAATCTGTTGGTAGTACTTGTCTCTGTAGTTCCTGTTTGTTTACCCAGACTTTCCATTTCCATCCTTACCTTGTTTTTTTTCTTCTATACTTCCATTTCATTCTTCAAGTCTTGAAACGTTTCCCTTACCTCTTTGATTGCTTTTTCTTGTTTCTCTTGGTTTTCTTGGGTATCTTTGAGAAATTTATTCATTTCCTCTACATTTTTGTTTGTAATATCTAATTTTTTATGGCAGGTTTTCACCTCTTGTTTAAGGTCCTCTATTATTTTCATATAATTCAATTTTGAGTCGAATTCTTCTAATTCTTCTGGAGTAGGGTATACAATTCTTCTTATTTTAGGATTCCTGGATTCTGGCAATGTCATGTTGCCTTTCAGGATGTTTTGAGGAATTCTTGCATTGGTGCCTGCCCATCTCTTCCTTCAGATGGAGCCTGGAGAGGCGTGGTGTCTTGGTCCATTCTTTGCTGTGACTGACTCCCTGGGTGTATCACCTCAGTGTAGGAGCAGGAGCCGTTCCTTTCCAGATGGATTCCTCAGCACCAAAACATGGACGCCTGATAGTCCAATGACCCGTGGACAAAATGGCGAATGTGGGGTGTAGTGTGGTATCAAGTAGAACACAGGAGACCCTGCAGCCAAAGCTGAAGGTTCATTTGCTCCCTTCGGGGGTCCTTGAGGCCTGTCTGGCAGGCAGGCACTCACCACTCTGAGTGGGTAGCCTTAGTGTAGGAGCATGAAACTCTTCCTCAGCAAAGGACCTTGCAGACAAGGCAGGCTTGGGGATGATCGTGGGTAGGAAAGAAAGTCCTGCAGCACGAGCTGGAGGAGGGGGTTTCTGCTCTATTCCAGTACAGTCAGCCCCCGGATAGCACACACTCACCCATCCAGATGGAATTCCTCAGCACCTATACAGAGATGCCTGGTAGCCCAATGAGCCAGGGACAATAGGGACAATGTGACAGAGAGGGTGGTGCTCAATAGAGCACAGGAGACCCTGCAGCCCCAAGCTGAATGTTCCTGTGGTCCCTTGTTTGGAACCTTCTGGCCTGCCTGGTAGGCAGGCACTCACTGCTCTGGGTGGGTAACCTTAGTGTAGGAACGGGAAAACTGTTCTTGAGGAGAGAACTTAAGAGACAGCAAGGCAGGCTTCTGGGAGGGATATGTGGGCTGGGTCATGTGTAAGAAAAGGGGCCCTGCAGCAGGAGCTGGGGGAGGGTGATTTGTGCTCTCTTCCAGGAGAGTCAGCACCTAAATTGCACACCCTTACCCATCCAGAAGGAACTCCTCAGTACATAAACAGGGACGCCTGGTAACCCGTGAGCAGGCAAAAAAAGGAAACAAGCCTACTTGATTGTAAGCATAATTTTTAAATGTGTTCTTGGATTCTATATGGCAAAATTTTATTGAGAATTTTTGCATCAATGTTAATGAGTGATATTGGTCGGTAATTCTCTTTTCTGTTTTGGTCATTGTGTGGTTTTGGAATCAGAGTGACTGTCAATTCAAAAGAAGAGTTTGGGAATGACTCTCAGATTCTATTATGTGCAACACATTAAGGATTATAGGTATCAGCTTTTCCCAGAAGTTCTGATAAAATTCAGCATTGAAATCATCTGCTCCTGAGCTTTATTAGCTTCTATTTCCTCATGACTTATAGGTCTATTTAAATTGTTCACCTGTTCTTGATTTAACTTTGGTAAATGGTACTTATCAAAAAGTATGTTAATTTCTTTTATTTTTCCAACTTTATGGCATACAAGCTTTTGTAAAATGACCTAATGATTCTCTGAATTTCCTCAGTGTCTGTTGTTAAGTCTCCCTTTTCATTCCTGATCTTGTTAATTTGGGTATTATATCTGTACCTTTTGTTTAGTTTGAAAAATTGTTTGTCAATCTTGTTGACTTTCTAAAAGAACCTGCTCATTGTTTCATTGATTCCTTGAATTGTTCACTGTGTTCCTATTTTATTGATTTCAGCCTTCTGGTTGATTATTTCTGGTCTTCTACTACTCCTGCGTGAGTGTGGTTCTTTTTTTTTAGAGTTTTCAGCTGTGTTGTTAAGGCTCTAATGTGAGCTTTCTCCATTTTTTAATGTGTGCAATAAAAGCTATGAACATTCTTCTTAGCACTGCTTTCATTGCTTCCCATAGGATTGTTTATGGTGTGTCTTAATTTTCATTGAATTTAAGGAAGACTTTAATTTCTTTCTTTATTTCTTCCATGACCCTGTTGTGGTCAATAGTTGACTGTTCAGCTTCCATAAGTTTTAGGCTTTCTTGGTGTGGAACTATGTTTAAATTCTTACTTTACTCCATGGTGATCTGATAAGACACAGGAGGATACTAATTTTTTTTTATATCTAAGGAAGTTTGCTTTGTTACATAGTATGTGGTCAGTTCTAAAGAAGATAACATAAGATGTTCAGAATTAGGTATATTCTTTCCCCTTTAGGTTGAATGTTCTATAAATGTCTGTTAAGGCCATTTTTTTCATTACCTCCTTTAATTCTATTTTTTCGTGATTTGTTTTCTGTCTGATTGATCTGTCCACTGGTAAGACAGGAGTGTTGAAATCCCTTCTATTAGTTCTGGGTTTTGATGTCTGCCTTTAGATCTAGTAATTTTTCTTCTAAAGAAGTGGGTGCTTTTTTATTAGGGACATAGACATTCAGGATTGTGACTTCATCCTGATGAATTGTTCCTCTTATGAGTAAAAAGTCTCCATCACCATCTCATCTGATTGACTTTAGTTTTTTGTCAGTTTTGTTAGATATTAGTATAGCCACACCTGTTTGTTTCTTAGGTTCATTAGAATGAAAAACCTTTCCCAACCCTTTACTCTGAGTAGATGTCTGTCTTTGTGGTTAAGGTGTGCTTCTTGTAAACAGCAGATTGTTGGTTCCTGTCTTTGCATCCAATCTCTTTGCCTCTGTCTTTTTTATAGGTGAATTGAATACATTGATATAAGTGATATTAAAGACCAGTGGTTGTTAACTCTGGTTATTTTTTTTTCATTTTGGTGTTAGAGTATTTTGTTACCCCTTTTTGTGTTGTATTTGTAAAGATTTGCTAGATGTCTGAGTTATTTGGGCATTGTTGGATTTCTTCGGTTGTGATATTCCCTCCATTTCTTTTAGTTATGCCGTCTTTATGGCTACATATTATTTAAATTTGTTTTTGTCCTGGAATGTTTGACTTTACATTGATGGTGAACTAAACCTTGGCTGGGTATAGTAATCTGGCCTTGAATCCATGGTCTCTTACTTTCTGTAGCAATCTATCCAAAAACTCCTGGCTTTCATTTTTTCTATAGACATGTCAGATGAATTCTAAAAGGTTTATATTTATAATTTACTTAAGAGTTACCTTTGTAGCTCTTAATATTCTTTCTTTATATTCTATGTATTGTGTTTGATTATTATAATGTGAGGGGTTTTTTGATTCATTCTATTCGGTATTCTCTATGCTTCTTGAACTATTATAAGAATATCCTTTTTTGAAGTTCATTGAATATATTTTTGGGCCTTTGAGCTGCAATTTATCTTCTTCTTCTAACCCTATTATTTTTATGTTGGGTCTCTTTATTGTGTCCCTGATTTCCTGGATGATTTGTGATGAGATATTTTTAGATATGCTGTTTTCGTTGAACAGTGTGTTTATTTTCTCTATAGTGTCTTCAGCATCTGAGATAGTTTCTTCTATCTTTTGTATTCTGTTGGTTATGCTTGCTTTTCTCTGTAATCTCTGTTTGTTTACCTAGATTTTCCATATCCAGATGGCCCTTTTTTCTTGTTTTCTTCATTACCTTCATTTTAGTTTTCAAGTCTTGAACTGTTTCCATTATCTGTTTGATTGTTTTTTCTTGGTTTCCTAGAGTATCTTTTCGGAATCATTTCTTCAAACTTTTTGTTATTCTTCTCATCCATTTCTTTAACGAAGTTTTTCACATCCTGTTTATGGGACTCTATCATTTTCATAATGTCTATTTTTTCTATTTATTCTGCATAAGTGTGTTCCAGTCTTCCTGTTGTACATTTATTGGATTCTGGTGTAATCATGCTTTTCAGGTTGGTGGAGGAAATTGTCTTCTCATTTCTTCCTTCCATTGCCTTCTGATGGATCTTCTGGTACAGAATCAGAGCCACTTGCTGGCCAGGAACATCTCAGAAAAATGAACTAGCTTGCTGTTTCCAAACTGAGTGAAACAAAGAAAATCCTGCCCGGTTGCACTCACCACACCATCCCAGAGCCTCAGCCCTCAAACAGTCTGAGCAGGGGTATTTTATGGCCTCACAGAAGGGAATGTGTTCCTGGGAGCAAGCTGGGATGGAATCGGATAAGAGAGGCAGTAAGTGGGGAGAGAAGCTCCTGCAGAATGACCACAAAGTTTAGGGCATTTGGGGGTGTCTGTGCTCCATTAATAGCATCGTCAACCATTCAGGAACAACTCAACTTGCTGATGGATCTACTCTTAAGAATCAGGACCACCTTCTGTTCAGGGAACTCACAGATAAGAGGACTAGCTTGCTGTTTGAATATCAGTGAAACAAACAAAATTCCTTCCTGGCTGCCCTCACCTCCTGACTTTATTTATTTTCCTATCTAAATAACAAGGCATATGAAAGAATATACAATAATGTGACTTGCTTGTTTTGGCAAGGGTCATTCATTACATAAATTCAGACTTGTTCTCTATTGTCATTTGATTGGAACATATCAGTACACTCTAGTGAGCCTTGAATTGACAACTAAAAGGCAGAGAAGCATTTCTATGTTGAAGCATACTCAATACAAAGCATAAAATTATGGATAGGGCAGAACGGGATGCAGAGAAATGTAACCTTAACTCTTGAGCACATAACTGTGAAAGAAGATTATAAGAAAATGCTTTACACTAAGTATCAAGATCACTAAAATTTGTACCCAAATTTTTCATTTGGTGTACATGCACTACACAAAAAGAACACTGCATATGCCAGACCGAGATCTCATGTAAGGGAAAAACAAATTTTTAATTTATTTATTACTTTAAAACAATCTATTTTATATACTAGTCCCAGTTCTTACTTCCTCTGTTTCGTACACTCCCCCCAACTTATACCCTCCCAAACTCCCACTCACTGCTCAGAGATGGAAAGTCTTCTCATGGAAAGTCAGCCTAGTCTGATACATCACTTTGATGCAGGATCAAGTCCCTCTCCCCTTATCTAGTGTGAGCATGATAGCCATCCCTCCAGAGTAAATGGGGTTGAAAAAACGAATTCAAGAAATAGGATTACATACCAGTCTTACTGCAGTGGACCCACAGTCTGCCCAAGCCATATACATGTCAGTCACATTCAGACAACCTAGTTTTGTTCAATGTGGTATTCTCAGATGTCATCCCTGAGTCAGTGAGCTCCCACTATCTCAGGTAAGCTGTCTCTGTGCATTACCCCACTGTGGTCTTGACTTCGTTGCCTGTATACTCTCACCTGCCTCTCTTCAACTGGACCTCAGTTGCTTCGCTCACTGTTTAGCTATGGATCTTAGCATCTTTTTCCATTAGTTGTTGAATAAAACTTCTATGATGATATTAGAGTGGTCAAGAATGTGATTACAGATGCAGGCCAGTTCAAAACCCTCTCCACTAGTACTAGAATTTTTATCTGGGACTGTTTTTATGGATTACTGAGAATTTTTCTGGCAGCAGTTTTCTCTCTAAGCCTAGTATTGCATTCTATATCAAGATATTTTCAGGGCAGACGCACGTGCCAGGGGAGACCAGTGGGCAGATGCACGCTGCGGGCGGAGACCAGCAGGGAGATGCGGCAGAGACAGGCATGCAGATGCGGCAGGAGACTGGCGCTCAGACGCGGCGGAGACTGGCAGAGGTGGGATAGTCTAAGCATGAAACAGTGAAGCCCACACTGAGAGCAGATCGCCCCACTACTATTAAATCAAGTAGGTTTCTTGGTGCCTAACCTACAGATGGGGAGGCCTTGTATTGGCGAGATCCACTGGCCTGCCCTGAAGACACTCCTGGGTGGGGAGAGTGTTCTTGGCCCACGGCGGGCCACAGGAAATGTAGCAGGGGCATTCCCAGACCCCCTTGACCCCTCAGTTAGTGTGTGAGGGCTGGTACCCTCTGCTGGGGCTGCTCTTCCTCTGCTGTGACCTCTCTCCCCCTGGCCCAGCTTGCGCCCAGGGGACGCCATCACTCTCCCTCCCTTACGCAGGGCCATGGGATCACCCAGTTTAGCCTATTTGGGCTCTGGGTCAGGCGCTCAGGACAAAGGGCAGTGGGAGATTCTCTGTTTTGGTGGCTGGCCCACAGAGTAGTAGGCCTTTTGTTGGTGAGATCCCTGGCAAACGGGGAACCTGGCCCTGTTCCTGAAGACCCTTCTGAGTGGTGAGAAGGATCTTTGCCCGTGGTGGGAGACAGGACATGGAGCAAGGGCATTTTGTAAGCGAGACCACTGGCCCAGCAGGGAACCTGATCCTGCTTTAAAAGACCCATTAGATAGCATTGATAGGAGGAGATGGGCAGGCACCAAGGCAAGAATTCACCCAACAATCTGAAAAAAACATGAAAACACCAGAACCCAATGATCTTACATCAGAAGGACTTGAACACCCTAAAACAGAAGTAGTGGAAAAATTGACTTTATGAAAGCAATAGAGTCCCTTAAACTACATGTAAAAAATGCCCTTATAGAAATGGATGAGAAATATAACAAAAGGTTTGAAGAAATGGGTAAATACGTGAATGATACCCTGGGTAACCAAGAAAAAACGATCAAACAAGTAATGGAAACAGTTCAAGAATTGAAAACTGAAATGAAAGCAAGGAAGAAAACACAAACTGAGGACCAGCTCGGTATTGAAAATGTAGGTCAACCAGCAGAGAATAAAATATCAAGCATAATCAATAGAATACAAGAGATGAAGAAAGAATCTCAGATTCTGAGGACACCATAGAGAAAGTAAATGCACTGATCAAAGTAAATAGCAAAGTCAACAAATTCTCATCACAAAACATTCAGGAATTATGGGACACAATAAAAAGACCAAACCTAAGAATAATAGGTATAGAAGAAGGAGAATAGTCACAACTCAAATGCACAGAATATATTTTTAACAAAATTCTGGAAGAAAACTTTCCCAACCTAAAGAAAGATATTCCTTTAAATATTCAAGAAGCATCCAAAACACCAAACAGACTGTATCAAAGAAAAACATCCCCTCACCATATAGTATTCAAAACAAAAATATAGTGATTAAATAAAGAATATTAAGAGCTGCAAAGGAAAAAGAGCAAGTAACTTATAAAGGTAATCCGATCAGACTTACACCTGACTTCTCTATGGAAACCATGAAAGCCAGAAGGTCCTGGATAGAGGAACTGCAGAAACTAAGAGACCACAGATGCCAACCCAAACTCCTAGACCCAGCCAAGCTATCATTCACTATCAATGGAGAAAACAAGATATTCCTGGTAAGAACAAATTTAAACAATACGTAGCCACAAATCCAGCACTGCAGAAAGTAATAGAAGGAAAATCACAACCCAAGGAATCCAACATTGCTAACACTGCCTACAATAACTCAGGCATCTAGCAACCCTTTAACAGCACAACTCAAAGAAAGGAGACACACAAACTCTACTACCAAAAACAATAAGAATAACTGGAGCAAACAACCACTGGACATTAATATCACTTAATATGAATGGTCTCAATTCACCTATAAAAAGGCACAGACTTAGATGTTGGAGACAAAAACAGGATCCAACATTCTGCTGTTTGCAAGAAACACATCTCAACCACAAAGACAGGCACCTACTTAGAGTAAAGGGTTGGGAAAATCTTTTTCAAGCAAATGGTTCTAAAAAAAAGCAGGTGTGGCCATACTAATTTCTAACAAAACAGACTTAAAACTAAAATCAATCAGAAGAGATCGAGATGGACATGTTATAATCATAACAGGAACAATTCATCAGGGTGAAGTCTCAGTTCTGAATATCTATGCTCCTAATTTAAAAGCACCCATGTATCTAAAAGAAATATTACTAAAATTTAAGGCAGACATCAAACCACACACTAGTAGTAGGAGACTTCAACAAACCTCTCTCACCAAGGGACAGGTCAATCAGACAGAAACCTAATAGAGAATTAAGGGAATTGTTGGAGGTAAAGGCTTAACAGACATCTATAGAACACTCCTCCCAAATAGGAAAGAATATAACTTCTTCTCTGCAGCTCATTACAAAGGTAAAAAAAAAAAGAAAGAAATTAAAGTCTTCCTTGAATTTAATGAAAATAAAGAGACAACATACTCAAACCTATGGGACACGATGAAACAGTGCTAAGAGGAAAGTTCATAGAACTAAGTGCCCACTTAAAGAAAATGGAGAAAGCATACATTGTGGACTTAACAGCACACTGGAAAGCTCTAGAAAGAAAAGAAGCAGACTCGCTCAAGAGGAGTAGAAGACTGGAAATGATCAAACTGAGGGTAGAAATCAACAAAATAGAAACACAAAAAACAGTCCAAAGAATCAATGAAACAAAAAGTTGGTTCTTGGAGAAAATCAACAAGATTGACAAACCCCTATCCAAACTAATTAAACCACAGGAGAGAACACGCAAATAAATAAGATCAGAAATGAAAAGGGGGACATAACCACAGACACAGAGGAAATTCAGAGAATCATTAGATCTTACTACAAAAGCCTATATGCCACAAAACTGGAAAATGCAAAGAAATGGATATTTTTTTAGATAAGTACCACATACCAAAGCTAAACCAAGAACAGGTAAAAGATCTAGTAGACCTGTTAGTCGTGAAGAATTAGAAATTGTTATAAAAAATAGTCCTTCCTAAAAAAGTCCAGGAGCAGATGACTTCAATGCTGAATTCTACTTGAACTTCCAAGAAGAGCAAATACCTATACTCCTTAACGTATTTCACAATATAGAAACAGAAGAGTCATTGCCTAATTCCTTTTATGAATCTACAGTTACTCTGATACCAAAACCACAAAAGACCCAACCAAGAAAGAAAATTACAGGCATATCTCATTCATGAACATTGACGCAAAAATTCTCAATCAAATACTGGCAAACCAAATCCAAGAACACATTAGAAAAATTATCCATTATTATCAAGTAGGCTTCATCCCAGAGATGCAGGGCTGGTTCAACATACGCAAATCTATCAATGTAATCCACAATATAAATAAACTGAAAGAAAAAAACCATATGATCATTTCACTAGATGCTGAAAAAGCATTAAACAAAATTCAACACTCCTTTATGATAAAGGTCTTGGAGAGATTAGGGATATAAGGTTCATACCTAAATATAATAAAAGCTATTTAAATCAAGCCAACAGCTAACATTAAATTAAATGGAGAAAAACTCAAAGACATCCCACTAAGATCAGGAACAGGACAAGGATGTCCACTCTCTCCTTATATCTCTTCAATATCGTGCTAGAAGTTCTAGCAATAGCCATAAGACAACATAAGGGGATCAAGGTGATTTGTATTGGAAAGGAAGAAGTTAAGCATTCATTATTTGCTGATGATATGATAGTATACATAAGCGACCCCAAAAATTCTACCAAAGAACTCCTACAGCTGATAAATACCTTTAGTAATGTTGCAGGATACAATATCAACTCAAAAAAAATCAGTTGCCTTCCTATACACTAAGGATAAAGAAGCAGAGAAGGAAATCAGTGAAGCATCACCCTTCACGATAGCCACAAATAGCATAAAATATCTTGGGGTAACTCTGACCAAGGAAGTGAAAGATCTATTTGACAAGAACTTTAAGTCTTTGAAGAAAAAAAATTGAAGAGGACACCAGAAATTGGAAGGATCTCCCTTGCTCTTGGATTGGGAGGATCAACATAGTAAAAATGACAATTTTACCCAAAGCAATCTTTAGATTCAATGCAATCCCCATCAAAATTCCATCAAAATTCTTCACAGATCTGGAGAAGACAATAATCAACTTTATATGGAAAAGCAAAAAACCCAGGATAGCCAAAACAATCTTATACAATAAAGGACTGTCTGAAGGCATTACCCTCTCTGACTTTAAACTCTATTATAGAGCTACAGTATTGAAAAAAGCTTGGTACTGGCATAAAAACAGAGAAGTTGACCAATGAAATCGAATAGAAGACCCTGACTTTAACCCATAAACCTATGAACACCTGATTTTGACAAAGGAGCTAAAAGTATTCAATGGAAAAAAGAGAGCATCTTCAACAAATTGTGCTGGCAAAACTGGATGTCAATCTGTAGAAGAATGAAAATAGATCCATGTCTATCAACATGCACCAAACTTAGTCCAAATGGATTAAAGACCTCACTAACAGTCGGAACACACTGAACCTGATAGAAGAGAAAGTGGAAGTACTCTACAACACATGGGCACAAGAGACCACTTCCTACGTACAACGACAGCAGCACAGACATTAAGGGCATCATTGATTAAATGAGACCTCCTGAGATTGAGAAGCTTCTGTAAAGCAAAGGACACTGTCACTAGACAAAAAGGGAACCCACTGACTGTGAGAAAATCTTCACCAACCCTGCAACTGACAAAGGTCTGATCTCCAAAATATATAAAGAACTCAAGAAACTAGACCGTAAAAGGCTAATCAACCCAATTATAAAATGGGGCACTGAGCTGAGCAGAGAATTCCCAACAGAAGAATTTCAAATGGCCAAAAAACAATTAAGGTCATGCTCAACTTCCTTAGTGATCAGGGAAATGAAAATCAAGACAACTTTAAGATACCATCTTACACCTGTCAGATTGGCTAAAATCAAAAGCACCAATTATATCCTTTGCTGGAGAGGTTGTGGAGAAAGGGGTACACTCATCCATTGGTGGTGGGAATGCAAACTTGTGCAACCACTTTGGAAAGCAGTGTGGTGGTTCCACAGGAAATTCGGGATCAACCTACCTCTGGACCCAGCAATACCACTCTTGGGAATATACCCAAGAGATGCCTTATCATACCACAAAATATATGCTCAACTATGTGCATAGCAGCATTGTTTATAATAACCAGAACCTGGAAACAACCTTGATGCCCTTCAATGGAAGAATGGATGAAGAAATATGGAATATACATATTAGAGTACTACTCAGCAGTAAAAAACAATGACTTCTTGAATTTTGCATGCAAGTGGACAGATATAGAAAACAGTATCCTGAGTGAGGAAAGCCAGCCCCAAAAAGAGGAACATGGGATGTACTCACTCATATTTGAATTCTAACCATAAATAAAGGATATTGAGCCTAGAATTTGTGATCCTCGAGAAGCTAAATAAGAAGGTGAACACAGTGAAAAACATATAGGCATCCTCCTGAACAGTAACTTTCATCACACGATCAAAGGAGACAGATACAAAGACCCACAGTGGAGCACCAGACTGAAATCTCAAGGTCCAAATCAGGAGCAGAAGGAGAGAGAGCACGAGCAAGGAACTCAGGACAATGAGGGGTGCACTGAGATAATGGGGATGTTTTATTGGGAACTCACTTAGGCCAGCTGGTCTGGGTCAGAAAAAGCATGGGATAAAACCAGACTCACTGAACATAGAGTACAATGAGGACTACTGAGAACTCAAGAACAATGGCAATGGGTTTTTGATCCTACTGCACATACTGGCTTTGTGGGAGCCTAGGCAGTTTGGATACTCCTCCTACTAGATGGGATGGAGGTGGATGGTCTTTGGACTTCCCACAAGGCAGGGAACCCTGATTGCTATTAGTGCTGATGAGGGATGGGGACTTGATTGGGGGAGGGAAATGGTAGGTGGTGGTGGGGTGGAGGCAGAAATCTTAACAAACATATAAATACATAAATAAATAAGAGATATTTTCTTCATTTTTCTCCATCTCTGTCCTTCTTGAATCTCAACCATCCCATTCTTTCATTTCTCCTTGCCTTCCCCTTCTTCCATCTCCATCCTCTTCCTCCCACCTTTCCTCCTCCACTGTTCCCAATTTTTTCGGGTGCTCTTTTCTGTTTCTACTTCCCAGGGCTATCCATGCATGCATCACTTAAGATCCTCCATATTACCTTCTTGTTGACAGATGAGTTTATCCTGCCTATTCCCAGAGTGACTTACTTCTAACGAGCACACAGAGGCTTATATTAATTATGAACTATTTGGCCGATTAGCTCACACTTATTATTGGCTTACTGTTACATTTTATATTAACCCTTAATTCTTATCTATGTTTAGAAACATGGCTTATTACCTTTTCTCAATAAGTCATTCTCATTATTTTTTTCTGCCTCTAGCTGATAAGTCACTCTGCCATCCCCTTCCCATATTTCACTTAGTGTAGTAGCCTCAACTGTATTACCTGCCTAGTTACAGGAAAGTCTGTACCTTTCCAGTGACTAATCTTTATAGTCTACAAGAATGTTATCCCACAGTAGTTCCCTTTTTTTTTCTTTGAAAGAAAGAGCTCTGTTTTATTTCATTTGTTTAGCTTTAGTATATATATTGAAGGTAGAAGTTGCAGTCTATAGGTGTGAATGGCCTTAGCCAATGAGAAGGCATATCATGTTAGTCACAAGGAAGTTGAATTTTCATATTTAATGTGTTCCCTTATCTGGAGTTTGGCAGAGATTGGAGAGTTTGAGAGCTTGGCCAAACTTTCTGAAATTAAAAGAAAAGCATCCTTTTTGTCTCGAAGTATAGAAGACCAAATTATGAATAGATGGGTTTTGAAATTTCAGTCCTGTATATACACTCTATGCATCAGCCTTGAGCCCTCGTCATGCTAACAGCTGATAGTCCTGCACATATTGGTCATCTAAAAATTTTCTAGCAGAATGTTTAGAGTCATTTGCTTAGACCTAGAATGACTCTGTATCAAGTAATTTGTTTTTATGGCTTCTGCTGACTCATGTATATAGTGAGGGAACTCCCAAGTTAGTTTACCTGTGTGCCTCCTATAGTTTGAGGGATTGCCCTGACCTTGTGCAAAAGCGTCTTGATACAGTGTAACTTAGTAGACCAGAATTCCAGGGTAAGGCTCCATATTGCAAAAGTGGCCAGGTTTGAACTCAGTTATCTTGAAGTGTTGGGACATTTTGTTTACTACTGTGGAATAATGCTCTTATATCCTGTATATATTTGTTATTTGTGTTGGTTCAATAAAATGTTCATTGGCCAGAATCCAGGCAGGTAGTATAGGCAGGGTAAACAGACTAGGAGAATCCTGGGAAGAGGAAAATATTCATTCTGCAATCTCCATCCAGATGTATTGGAAACAAGATATGAATGCTGCACTGAGTAAGCTACCAAACCACAAGGCTAATCTTAGATAAGACCTATGGGTTAATTTAAGTTATAAGAGCTAGCTAGGCATATGTGTGAGCTACTGGACAAACAAGGTTGTAATTAATGTAGTTTCTGTGTCAAAACTTGGGTCTCCGTGACCAAGTAATGAAAGGGCTATCTGTATCTACAATTTGCTCTTCTTTCTGTATGTATTTCACGATTTCTTTCCATATACCTTTCACCATCTCTCTATCATCTCTATACTCCATCATTTCTTTTTCTATACTATCATCTTTTCCGGTATTATCTCTAGTTCATCTCATTGTCTATCATCTCTCTATAATCTCTTTGTCATCTCTTTATCATCTCTATCATCACTCTGTCATCTCATTATCATCTCATTTTCTATCATCTCTCTATTGTCTCTATGTCTATCCTCCAGCATTTATTTTTCTTGTCTCTCTTCCATCCATTTCTCTATCCCATGTATCATCTCTTCTATTTCTCTATCATGGCTCAATCATCACTTCTTCAATCATCACTTTTTCCTCCATGTCTTTGTCTATCATCACTTCCTCTTTCATCTCTTTCTCATCATCTCTTCCTCTATCATTGCATTTACTATCGTATCTTACTATGATAACATTTTCTTTATCATCTCTTTCTGTATTGTCTATTTTCTATCATCAGTTTCTCTAATACCTCTGTCATCACTTACTCTATCATCTTGTTCTCAATCATCTATTATTCATTTTTCAATTACCTCTATCTGCCATCATTTCATTCTCCAGTCTACCTTCTCTTATTCTACCATCTCTCTATCTTCTCTTACTCTATTATTTCTCTGCTATCTCTTTCTCTGTCTTCTATTTCTCTGCTATGTCTTTCTCTATCATCTCTTCCTCTATCATATTTCCTCCATCATGATTTCCTCTAACACTTCTCTATCATCTGATTCTCTCTCATCTTTTCTTCTATCATCTCTTCCACTATCATCCCGTACTCTACCATCGCATTTTCTAGCATCTCTTCTCTAGCATCTCTTTCTCTATCATATCTTCTTCTATCATCTTTTGCTCTATCATCTCTTGCTCTTTAATCTCTATGTCATCACTTTCTCTATGACCTCTTCATTATCATCTGTCTTTATCACTTATGTATCATCTCATTCTCTAAGATCTCTATCACATATATCTTTAGCATCTTTTCCTATTTCTCTTGATCTCATTAATGGTAGGCAGAAAATTGCATTGATAAAAATGTATCTCTTGGTATGGTATTATTTTATTTAATTTATTTATTGAAAATTTCCACTTCCCTTGTAGAAATTTCACTCACACTCTGCCATCCCCCTCTCTGTCCCTCTGGAGTCCTCAGAGATAACAGAGTGCCCTACCCAGTGTGAAGTCCGAGGCCCTCCCCACTCCATCCATGTCTAGGAAGGTCTGAATCCAAACAGACTAGGCACGCAAAAATCAGTACATGCAGTAGAATCAAAACCCAGTACCATTATCATTGGCTTCTCAGTCAGGCACATTCAGAGAACCTTGTTTGATCACATACTCATTCAGTATCAGTTCAGCTGGACTTGCTGAGCTTCTATTATATATGTCCCATAGTCTCTGTGGGTGGAAGCAATTCTTGAGGTCCTAACTTCCTTTCTCATGTTCTCTCTCCTTATGATCTTCATCTGAACATTGGGAACTAAGTCCAGTGCTCCAATGTGTGTCAGTGTCTCTATCTCCATACATTGCTAGATGAAGGTTCTAAGGTGATATGCAAGATATTTATCAGTAGGGCTATGGAATAAGGCCAGTTCAGGGACACCCTCATCTGCTGCAAGATGAAAGGGCTAGGGACATCTTCCAGGGCACCTGGGACCCCCTCTAGAGCCAAGTCTTTTGCCAAACCTAAAATGGTTCCCTTCCTTGTGATATCTTCTTTTCTGCTCCAATATCCATCCTTCCTCAATCTCATTCATCCCTATTCCCAAGCCTCCCATTCTCCCTTCTCTCTCCCCGCTGCCACCCCCATGATCCCAAATTTCACCTGGCAATCTTGTCTACATTCAGTATCTAGGAGGATAAATATATGTTTTTCTTTGGGTTCTCCTTCTTGTTTTCTTCTTAGGATCATGAATTATAGGCCCAATGTCTGTTGCTTATGGCTTGAATCCACTTGTGATGGAGTTCATAACTTATTCGTCTTTTTGTATCTAGGTTATCTCAGTAAAATATTTTCTATTTCCATTCTTTGAATACAAAATTCAAGATGTCATTGTTTTATTGCACTGAGTGCATCTCTAAAGTGAATATATGCCACAACTTCTTTATCCATTCTTCTATTGAGGGGCACCTAGGTTGTTTCCAGGTCCTGGCTATAACAAATAGTGCTGGTATGAACATAGTTGAACAAATGCTTTTGTAGTATGATTGGGTATCTCTGGATATATTCCCCAAAATTGAAATTACTGGATTCCAAGGTTGGTTGACTCCTCTATTATAATGTATCATACATCTCTACTTCTGATCAAGGTGTCTATAAGCTGCTTCCATTTTGAGGATGTTGTCATATTTGTTGCACATATGTTCAAAGATTGTTTAATATTGTAATATGAAGTAATAGTGTTTACGTTATATATTAAAGCAGTAATTATTATAAGTTAATATTCACCCATGTTTTCCAAACTTATATTTACACTAATCAGGTTCTTAAGATACATAGAGACTGTATTCTGTACAGATAGGTAATCATCAAACACATAAAGGAACTGCAGAAACTGGGATTTAAATAACTTAGGGTTTTGTTGATGTGAGACACAATGGCTCTTTGCAGCACTGATCTATTCCTGAAAAAAATGTTGAGCATTAAAGACACTGTACTTGGAATTGCACTTGTTTGACTGATAAAATGCATGGTGTCTGGACTGGACAAGCAAGATACAAGAAAAATGACTGTCAAACCTTGCCAAAATAGGGTAAGATTGTTTATAAAATCTTCCTGCCTCTATAAAAGGGCTGTCAGTTACTCTAGGCCTTAGCCATAGTGGTTTGCTTCAACATTGCAAATGAGACACTGGGTGATTTCTCAGGTAGACATATGTCTTTGTAATCTACTGTACATTTTGGAAACAGCTTTAATGCATTTATTGGCTACTCAAGTAATATTCTATCTCAATTCTCAGGCCTTGATGGAGGTTGAAGACTTGATAGTTGTAGATAACTTCCTCTTATGGTTTAGCCAACCCATTTCTAATACAATTCTAAGACTCCTAGGAATAAAATAATCATTGAAACTTTGAGCATATATTTCTTGCTCAATATTGCCTATACTGGATACTCCCTGGGCTCCCTGCAGGGGCTCTACACCCCGCATACTTCCTCTCTCTTCTTGTCCCACCCAGCTTGCATCCAGAACCCTTCTCCCTTCTGCCCCCTTTCCTCTTTGGGCACATAACACCATCCAGCTCAGTCTGTCTGGAACAGGGGGCAAAGCCTCAGGGCAAGTAGGCAGGTGAGACTTCCTTTGTTTCACTGGCCTGCCTGCACCAAGCAAGGTAGGGGCTTTGTTTACGAACTACCCAACCTGCACGGAGATCTGATCTCAGCACCAGGAGAGACAGCAGTGGGGTGAGTTTGTGACTGGCGGCAGAAGCAGCCCTCGACAGGGAACTCTGAAGTTCCTCATCCCCAACCCTATAATCCCTGGTGTCCCTGCAGGGGCTCTACACCCCGCATACTGCCTCTCTCTTCTTGTCCCACCCAACTTGCAACCAGAACCCTTCTTCCTTCTGCCCCCTTTCCTCTTTGGGCACATAACACCATCCAGCTCAGTCTGTCTGGAACAGGGGGCAAATCCTCAGGGCAAGTAGGCAGGCGAGACTTCCTTTGTTTCACTGGCCTGCCTGCAACTAGCAAGGTAGGGGCTTTGTTTACGAACTACCCAACCTGCACGGATATCTGATCTTGGCACCAGGAGAGACAGCTGCGGGGTGAGTTGGTTACCGGGGGCGGAAGCAGCCCTGGACAGGGAACTCTGAAGTTCCTCACCCCCGACCCTATAGTCCCTGGGCTCCCTTCATGGGCTCTACACCCCGCATACTGCCTCTCTCTTCTTGTCCCACCCAGCTTGCATCCAGAATCCTTCTTCCATTTGCCCACTTTCCTCTTTGGGCACATAACACCATCCAGCTCAGTCTGTCTGGCACTGGGGGCAAATCCTCAGGGCAAGTAGGCAGACGAGACTCCCTTTGTTTCACTGGCCTGCCTGCAACTAGCAAGGTAGGGGCTTTGTTTACAAACTACCCAACCTGCACTGAGATTTGATCTTGGCACCAGGAGAGCCATCAGTGGAAGAGCTAATCTCGGTACCAGGAAAGCCGTCTTTGGGCACGGAGATCTGATATTGGTACCAGGAGAGACATCACTGGAGCACCAGGAGAGCTATCACTGCAGAGTGCTATCAATGGGAAGGTACATAAGTAGGCAAGGAGACCTGATCTGGTAAAAGAAGACCCATAGGGGAGCATTCGGACAAAGAGATGGGCAGGCGCCAATGCAAGAATTCACCCAACAATCTGAAAAACTATATGAAACCACCAGAACCCAGCGACCTCACAACAGGAGGACATGAACACCTTAATCATGAAGAAGTAGATAAAATCGACTTTATGAAAGTGATTGACACCCTTAAACAGCATGTAAAAAAATGCCCTTATAGAAATGGATGAGAAGTATAACAGAAAGTTTGAAGAATTGAGTAAATCAGTGAATGACACCCTAGGAAACCAAGGAAAAACAATCAAACAGATAATGGAAACAGTTCAAGACTTAAAAACTGAAGTGGAGGAAAAGAAGAAAACAGAAACAGAAGGCCAGCTGGACAGGGAAAATCTAGGTAAACGAATAGAGACTACAGAAGTAAGCATAACCAATAGAATACAAGAGATAGAAGAAAGAATCTCAGATTCTGAAGATACCATAGAGAAAATAAACACGCTGATCAAAGAAAACAGCAAGGCCAACAAATTCTCATCACAAAACATTCAGGAAATATGGGACACAATAAAAAGACCAAACCTAAGAATAATAGGAATAGAAGAAGGAGAAGAAGCGCAGCTCAACGGTCCAGAAAATATATTTAATAAAATTATAGAAGAAAACTTTCCCAACCTAAAGAAAGATATACCTATGAAGGTTCAAGAAGCATACAGAACACCGAATAGGCTGGATCAAAAAAAAAAATCCTCTCGCCATATAATAATCAAAACACAAAGCAAACAGAATAAAGAAAGAATACTAAGAGCAGCAAAGGAAAAAGACCAAGTTACTTATAAAGGTACACCTATCAGACTTACACCTGACTTCTCTATGGAAAGCATGAAAGCCAAAAGGTCCTGGGTAGATGTACTGCAGAAACTGAGAGACCATGGTTGCAAGCCCAGACTACTATACCCAGCCAAGCTTTTGTTCACTATAAATGGAGAAAACAAAATTTTCCAGGATAAAAACAAATTTAAACAATACGTAGCCACAAATCCAGCCTTACAGAAAGTAATAGAAGGAAAATCACTAATCAAGGAGTCCAACAATGACCACAATAACTCAGACATCTAGAGACCCTTTACCAGTGCAACTCAAAGAAGGGAAAAACACAAAATCTACTACTAAAAATGTGACCAGAGTTAACAACCACTGGTCTTTAATATCACTTAATGTCAATGGACTAAACTCACCATAAAAAGGTACAGACTAAGAGATTGGATACGAAAACAGGATCCAACATTCTTCTGTTTACAAGAAAAACACCTCAACCACAAATACAGGCACCTACTCAGAGTAAAGGGTTGGGATAAGGCTTATCAAGTAAATGGACCTGAGAAACAAGCAGGTGTGGCCATACTAATTTCTAACAAAGTTGACTTCAAACTTAAATCAATCAGAAGAGATGGAGAGGGACATTTTCTACTCATAACAGGAACAATTCATCAGGATGAAGTCTCAATCCTGAATATCTTGCCCCTAATATAAAAGCACGCACGTACGTAAAAGAAACATTGTTAAAACTCAAGGCAGCCATCAAACCGCACACATTAATAGTAGGAGACTTTAATACTCTGCTCTCACCAATGGACAGGTCAAATAGACAGAAACTTAACAGAGAAATAAGAGAATTAATGGAGGTAATGAATCAAATGGACTTAACAGACATCTATAGAATATTCCACCCAAATAGGAAAGAATATACCTTCTTCTCTGCAGCTCATGGAACCTTCCCAAAAATTGACCACAAACTCGGTAACAAAGCAAACATCCACAGTTACAAAAAAATATCAATAACCACCTGTATCCTATCAGATCACCATGGATTAAAGCTATAATTCAGCAACAATACTACCCCCAGAAAGCCTACAAACTCATGGAAATAGAATAGTCAACTACTGAACCATACCTGGATTAAAGAAGAAATAAAGAAAGAAATAAAAGTCTTCCTTGAGACATTGAAAATAAAGAAACAATATACTCAAACGTATGGGACACTATGAAAGCAGTCCTGAGACAAAAGTTCATAGCACTAACTGCCCACTTAGAGAAAACAGAGAAAGCACACATTGGAGACTTAACAGCCCACCTGAAAGCTCTAGAAAAAAAGAAGCAGATTCACCTAGAAGGTGTAGAAGACTGGAAATAATCAAACTGAGGGCTGAAATAAACAAAATAGAAACACAGAAAACAATTGAAAAAATCAATGAATCAAAAAGCTGGTTCCTGGAGAAAATCAACAAGATTGATAAACCCCTATCCAAACTAATCAAACGGCAGAGAGAGAATTTGCAAATTAATAAGTTCAGAAATGAAAAGGGGGACATAACCACAGACACAGAGGAAATTCAGAGAATCATTAGATCTTACTACAAAAGCCTGTATGCCACAAAACTGGAAAATGTAAAAGAAATGGACACTTTTTTAGATAAATACCATATACCAAAGTTAAACCAGGAGCAGGTGTACAACCTAAATAGACCTGTTAGTCGTGAAGAATTAGAAGCTGTTATCAAAAACCTCCCTTCCAAAAAAAGTCCAGGACCAGATGGTTTCATTGCAGAATTCTACCAGAACTTCCAAGAAGAGCTAATACCTATACTCCTTAATGTATTTCACAATATAGAAAGAGAAGAGTAATTGCCAAATTCCTTTTATGAAGCTCCAGTAACTCTGATACCAAAACCAGACAAGGACCCAACAAAGAAAGAGAATTACAGGCCAATCTCACTCATGAACATCGACGCAAAAATCCTCAACAAAATACTGGCAAACCATATCCAAGAACACATTAGAAAAATTATCCATTATGATCAGTAGGCTTCATACCAGAGATGCAGGACTGGTTTAACATACACAAATCTATCAATGTAATCCATCATATAAATAAACTGAAAGAAAAAACCATATGATCGTTTCATTCGATGCTGAAAAAGCATTTGACAAAATTCAACATTCCTTTATGATAAAAGTCTTGGAGAGATTAGGGATACAAGGGTCATACCTAAATTTAATTAAAGCTATATACAGCAAGCCGACAGCTAATATCAAATTAAATGGAGAGAAACTTAAAGCCATCCCACTAAAATCAGGAACACGCCAAGGCTGTCCACTCTCTCCATACCTCTTCAATATAGTTCTCGAAGTTTTAGCAATAGCAATAAGACAACATAAGGGGATAAAGGGGATTCATATTGGAAAGGAAGAAGTTAAACTTGCATTATTTGCAGATGATATAATAGTGTACATGAGCGACCCCAAAAACTCCACCAAAGAACTCCTACAGCTGATAAACACCTTTAGTAATGTGGCAGGATACAAGATCAACTCCAAAATTCAGGCACCCTCTTATACACAAAGGATATGGAAGCAGAGAGGGAAATAAGAGAATCATCACCTTTCACGGTAGCCAAAACAAGCATAAAATATCTTGGGGTAACTCTAACCAAGGAAGTGAAAGATCTATTTGACAAGAACTTTAAGGCATTTAAGAAAGAAATTGAAGAGGATAACAGAAAATGGAAGGATTTCCCTTGCTCCTGGATTGGGAGGATCAACATAGTAAAAATGGCAATTCTACCAAGGGCAATTTATATATTCAATGCAATCCCCATTAAAATCTCATCAAAATTCTGCACAGATCTTGAAAGGACAATAATCAACTTTATATGGAGAAACAAAATACCCAGGATGGCCAAAACAATCTTATACAATAAAGGAACTTCTGGAGGCATTACCATCCCTGACTTCAAATCCTATTACAGTGCTACAGTAAAGAAAACAGCGTGGTACTGGCATAAATACAGAGAAGTCGACCAATGGAATCTTATAGAAAACCTGGATTTTAACCCACAAACCTATGAACAACTGATTTTTGATAAAGGAGCTAAAAGTATACAATGGAAGAAAGAAAGCATCTTCAACAAATGGTGCTGGCACAATTGGATGTCAACCTGTAGAAGAATGAAAATAGACCCATATCTATCACCATACACAAATCTCAAGTACAAATGGACCAAAGACCTCATTATCAAGCTGAACACAATGAACTTGATAGAAGAGAAAATGGGAAGTACCCTACAACATATGGGCACAGGAGATCGCTTCCTATGTATAACCCCCGCAGCACAGACCTTAAGGGCATCATTGAATAAATGGGACCTCCTGAAACTGAGAAGCTTCTGTAAAGCAAAGGACACTGTCATTAAGACAAAAAGGCAGCCTACTGACTGTTACAAGATCTTTACCAACCCTGCAACAGGCAAAGGTCTGATCTCCAAAATATATAAAGAACTCAAGAAACTAGACTTTAAAAGGATTATTAACCCAATTAAAAAATGGGGCACTGAACTGAACAGAGAATTCTCAACAGATGTAGTTCAAATGCCCAAAAGATACGTAAGGTCATGCTCAACCTCCTGAGCGATCAGAGAAATGCAAATAAAAACAACTTTGAGATATCATCTTACACCTTTCAGAATGGCTAAAATCAAAAACACCAAGGATAGCCTTTGCTGGAGAGGTTGTGGAGAAAGGGGTACCCTCATCCATTGCTGGTGGGACTGCAAACTTGTGCAACCACTTTGGAAATCAGTGTGGCTGTTTCTCAGAAAAATTGGGATCAACCTACCCCTGGACCCAGCATTACCACTCTTGGGAATATACCCAAGAGATGCCCTATCATATGACAAAAGCATTTGTCCAACTATTTTCATAGAAGCATTATTTGTAATAGCCAGAACCTGGAAGCAACCTAGATGCCCTTCAATGGAATAATGGATGAAGAAAATGTGGAATATATACACATTAGAGTACTACTCTGCGGTAAAAAACAATGACTTCTCGAATTTTGCATGCAAATGGATGGAAATAGAAAATAAGATCCTGAGTGAGGTAACCCAGACCCAAAAAGAAGATCATGGGATGTTCTCACTCATAATTGGTTTTTAGCCATGGATATTGGCCACTGAGTGTATAATTTCTGATCCTAAAGAAGCTAAACAAGAGGGTAAACCCAAGGAAAAACATATAGATATCCTCCCAGCTATGGGAAATAGACAAGATTGATGGGAAAAAATTGGAATCTTGGGGGTGCTGTGGGATGGCGATGAGGGGTGATGGGGAGAGGAAAGTGTGAAGGAGAGGATGAGGGGAACTGGGGGAATCGGGGTGATTGGGGATATTGGAAGGTTGGATAGGGGAGCAGGGAAACTCATACCTTAGTTAAGGGAGCCACCTAAGGGTTGGCAAGAGACTTGAACTTGGAATGGCTACCAGATGCCCAGGGCAATGTCCTCAGGTAGTTCATTGGGGCACCTGAGGATAGGGAACCTGAAATGAACCTATCCTATAATCATACTGATGAATATCTTGCATATCGCCATAGAACCTTCATCTAGCGATGGATGGAGATAGAGACAGAGACACACACTGCAGCACCGGACGGAGCTCCCAAGGTTATAATGAGGAGCAGAAGGAGAGAGAACATGAACAAAGAAGTCAGGACCATGAGGGGTGCACCCAACCACTGAGACAGTGGGGCCGATCTATTGGGAGCTCACCAAGTCCAGCTGGACTGCTACTGAAAAAACATGGGATGAAACCGGACACTTTGAATGTGGCGGAAAATGAGAGCTGACGAGAATCCAAGGAGAATGGCATGGGAACCTTCATCTGGCGATGGATCAAGAGAGAGACAGAGACCCAATTTGGAGCAACCGTCTGAGCTCTTAAGGTCTAAATGAGGAGCAGAAGGAGGGAGAACATGAACAAGGAAATCAGGACCACGAGGCGTGCACCCACCCACTGTGACAGTGGAACTGATCTATTGGGAGCTCTCCAAGGCCAGCTGGACTGGGACTGAATAAGCATGGGTTGAAACTGGACTCTCTGAACATGGCGGACAATGAAGGCTGATGAGAAGCCAAGGAAAATGGCACTAGTTTTGATCCTAATACATGAACTGGCTTTGTGGGAACTTAGCCTGTTTGGATGCTCACCTTCCTGGACCTAGATAGAAGTGGGAGGACCTTGGTCTTCCTGTAGGGCAGGGAATTTGGACTGCTCTTCAGTATCGAGAGGGATGGGAAATTGACTGGGGGGAGGACAAGAGGAGTGGGGATAGGGTGAGGATAGCGGGGGGAGGGGGCAATATGTGGGAGGAGGTGGAGGGAAATGGGAAACGGGGGGCAGTTGGAAATTTTAATTAAAAAAGAATAAAAAAATGATAAAAAAATATTGCCTATACTGGCTATCAATCTAACTTTTATACTTGATATCTGTTCTTATTATATGTAGTCCTGTATTGGTTTTGAACATTCTTATTAGGATTGAGGAGGAAGGGGAGGTGATGTGGAAACTCCTTTGACCAATGACCTTTGAGAGGCTGGACCTTGTGTGGTGTGACTTTGTGGTTCCAGAAACACTTAGGAGAGCCATTCTGCCTCTTGTGCAAAGCAACAGACTCTCGTCAACCTGGGGAGCTACTGGGAGAAAAAGATTCCAAGAGTGTGGTAAACTTCCATGATTTTTTTCTTAATGAAGAGTTGCTGACAGGAGGAGTTACTGTGGGTAACTCTCCAGGTTTTCTCCCTTACTTATGAGCTAATGGTAGTAAGACTGGCAATTCTGTCTTAGGAAAGTATCTTTTAGGTCATATGCTTACTTGGGACAGCTGGCAAATGAAGCTATCATGAGTTTGATGCTCTTGCAGCCCTCCTATTTCTTTTGAAGTTGTTGGCAACATATGTGGCCTTATGCCTAAGCCAAGAACTTTTTCCCGTTGAAGTGGCCATCAAGGACAGGTGCTCTAGGCCTTAGATCTTATTGGGGAGCTATTAGCAATTGAAACTGCCATCAGATATGTTTTCCTGGCCTCATCAAACACTGAGTTCTTATTGGAGGAGTGGATGGAGGATGGGGAAGGGAGAAGTTGGCAGGAGTGGAAGGACAGCGGATTGATTTAACTCGGGTATGTAAAATGAGATTGTCTTAAAAAGAAAAAAAAAGAAAGAAAAAAACCACTGCCAGAAGAGGCCCAGACATTTATTGTGGAGGTACTGGCAGCTGAACCTGAAATCAAGGAAGTGCATTATTCCCTAAACCTTTACTTATAGACTACTGACAGTTGAGGCTGCCATGGAGGATGTGCTTTCCTGGCAATATCTTATACTGCTTAGGCCCACTTGCTTCTGGATGGATTAAGGTAACACCCACAGTTGTATAACTGTTCTGTATCAATTAGCAGTAATAGCCCCATAGACATTCACTTATTCCATTCAGATAGCCACGGTTCCATCTTTCCATATGACTCAAGGTTAATAGCTAGTTTAAAGGTAAAGCAAACTGTGATGAGCAGCAAGTGACAGAAACCCACTGGAAACACTAGGAGCCAAAAGTGGTGATTCTTTGCTGGGGCATGGTGCATCCTGGCATATGAGGAGGAGGAAGGTGTCATATGCAAGCAAGGACTCAGAAGCCCCAAATTCTCATCTCTGCCCTTCCTTCTTTGTTCCCTGCATGATGGCTTACATGCCTCATCACTTCCTCTTAGATCAGATTTCAATAAATGACAGATATCACTTGTCATATTAACTGCTGCTTATCGAATATTTAAGAAAGCATTATCTGTGTTTACTTATATTCATCAGGCACTTCAACCTCAAGTCCTGATTGATTATTTCTCCTTGCTGTGCTCTGTTGGTCTTTTGATTGCTTTCATGATTCTGAAAAAATTCCTTTCTCAAATTTCTCCTCCAGAATTCCCACAATGGTTAGTGTTCTTTCTCAAGACAAACAAATGACATTATTATTATTATTATTACTATTATTACTATTGTTATTGATGTTACTTTTATTATTGTTGTTGTTTTTCTGTTATGATTTTATCCTGAAAACTTATCCACAGGGATTCACTGGGGTTCTCAATTGTACAAAGAGACATTTCTACAATGATTACTTCAACTCCATGCTTCTAATCATTTTATTATTTGTCTGATTGTGTTCATTGCAGCCAAATTCCTGTTTTCCAACTGAGGCCTTAGTCTAAGACACTGTATGTGACCTGTCCCTATTCCATAGCACATTCCCACACTTTGTGTTCAGACTGTGACATGCTTATACAATCCATTCTCCCTTTGTTGAACAACCTCTGGCTGGTATTATTTCATGTCCTTGTTCCAAGTTCTGTTTGTACTTCCAATGGGTCCTTTTAAATATCCAGGCTGTTTCTTCACAAGTGATGGTATCTTTGATCATCAGGATGAGCTGCAGTTGCTTCATTTCAAAGTTGTTTCTTCTGCATCAAGATGCTGACACGTTGCAAAAAGCCATTTTCTTAGACTTCCAGTCAGCGGCAGAATCCATTAACGATTCTTACCTGAGCCAATTAAGGCATATATGGTGGCTGCCAGGTGGTGGGGTTCTAATTTCATGATTCCTTTGCGTTTATGAGTTGGAATGCCACCCCAAGGACCCAGTTTTCTCCTCCACTGTTTTTTTAATCAAAGCAGTTGGGATTCAGAAACATTTTCTTCCAAAGATATAAAATGGCAGCTATTATTGTTTTCTGCGATGTTAAATTGTCCCTGGTTGGCAACCAATAAGCCTTCATGCCATCTCATGTTTTCCTTTTGACATTTGTGTTGTTTGAGAACTTAGTAACTCCCTGGATGCATGAGATATTTTAGGCTTCTGCCTTCTGCTTCCCTCTGCCTATCAATCCACCATTTCTCCATGGAGTGCTGTTATCTTCTTCTTCAGGGAATGATATCAGAAGTTAAACCCCAGCACTTGGAATGATGAATACTGAATGAGTCTGATGTTTGCATCTGTGGCCTTTCAGAGAACTAACATCAGGAAAAGCCTTTTATATAAACACATGTACACTCACTACTGTATACACGTGAACACCTATAGGTCAGCACATGAGTTTTCTCACTTGTTCTCCCTGATCTACTTCGTGCTTAGAGTTCCTATTGCATCTCCTTTCCATATTAGGACTCACTTTTCTAGTGGAAAAGCTGTTGCTCTCATTCCTCACTATCCCGATATGGTTTTATTGCTAAATCACCTGCTAGACTGTGAAAGACACAATTTAAACAGGGCTCAGTGTGTGTGTATAGAGTAAGTTTGAATCTTTATTCTGAGAAGTTATAATCAATGTGTCAGGAAGTTACTTACAGCTACTGTTAGTAGTATTGCACATTGGAGGCACATTACTCATCTGCATATCAAGAACTAGGCAGCTGGAGGAATCTTCTCTGTCTTTTCCTGGGTCCTAGAAGCCATGAGACTTTCAATAATGTATTAATTATATTTCTTTTAATCTATTAATATCATCTCTCTCTTATTATTTATCTATCCATCCATCCTTCCATCTATCCATTTATTCCTCATTTGTTTACCAAATATCTAACACCAGTCTCTCTGTCTATCTATCTTTCTATTTATCTTGTCTTAGTTATGGTTTCTACTGCTGTGAAGAGATAACATGACCACCCTCAGTCTTATAAAGGAAAGCATTTAATTGGGTTCTGACCATTAACATCATGGCAGAATTATACCAGACTTCAGGGAGACATGGCACAGGAGAAGGGAAGAGATCTACATCCAGACCCTTGGGGAGCAGGAAGGAAGAATAAGACACTGGACCTATGTTGAGCTTCAGACATCAAAGAGTATCTCTGGTGACACTCTTTCTCCAACAAGGCCACACCGCCCAGTAATGTCACTCCCCATAGGCTGATAGAGTATCATTTTTATTCAAACCACCACATATCTATTAATCATTTATATTTGGATGATCAATTATTATTTACCATCACTCTATAATTTATCTGTTACATATGGGTATATTTGTTACTCTATCAGTCATATATCTATCCATCTATCTACTTATCTACCTATGTTAACTCGTATTTACCACACTTTCAATCTACTAGGTGTATCTATGTATCTATAAGTCTTTCTATGTATTTATCTCTGTATCTCTAAGATACGTATAATTATTCCTCTGTACATGTTTCCTCTATGTTTCTATATTATTCTATTGACGTATCAATCTATCTATCTGTATATATCTGTACGTTGATTATAATATTAATCAATGTCCATTTATATAATTCTTTCTGTCCATTAATCTATCTATTCTCTATCTATTTTCCATCTATATAACTTTTTATCTATCTACAATCTCTCTATGTGCTTGTCAATTTTCATATCTGTTATTTCCCAGTATTAAGTCATAACCTTTTAAAGTTCCCACCACCCACTCTCTCCCTGTGTTTTGCCCATAAGATTTTGATCAAGAACTCTCTGTTAACCAAAGCCTCTGACAACACTTATTAAATTATTGACCTTAATTCTGCTTGACAAACTACTCTTAGTAGAAGGATTTAACATTTGCTGAACCTAGACTCAGATCTCACACAGTATGCCAAGCACGTCCAACTGTGACGAGATATTGAAAAATCTCCAGCTGCACCCATTGGGTAGTGTCTACACTATAGGCATTCCTGTGAACGTAAGATGACAATGTTTAAGAGCACTGTAGCTCCGGAGACAAGGAGAGATCTTAGGGTAAATGTCACTGAGTTCTCTGTTTCCTTCTGCTTAGAAAGCCCAGATTCTGCATTCTTGAAAAAAGGGTCCCATATGCATTTGGAATAATTGTTATCCATGGTATTTGTCAGCTTCTTTGTTGCTTTAAAGGACATACAATCTTCTTTCTACTTATCTTACACAGCCATCTTCTGTGATATCATTCAGTTGAACACTCATGGAAATACACTTCTGGAAGACTGTCCTCCCACGTTAGTGTGAAGTCTAACCCTTCCCAGATCAGGAGATGAGGAGTTATTTCCCCCGACAGATGATTTCCTTGCATCTTCGGCAGTGGATGATAGTGCTGTGATGTTGATCATGGCAATTTCTTTTTCAATTTTCTGAGAGAAGGGAGTGATAGATATACATGGATGATGGTAAGGAGCAGAAATCTAAGCAACTGCAGGAAGAGAGGAAACACGGAAACAGCGACACTGAGAAACATACAACAGGGTTGTGAGTCAGGGACAGCCTTGATTTGCTATAGGATACTTATCCTTGCACTTGAAACTCAAGCTGGTAGAAATGTCAGTGTCTCTTTAACAGCTCCCCTAGGACATATAGGGATGATTGAGCTGGCTTCATTCTCCAGAGCCCATCATATCCCCTAGTCTCACAGGAGACTTTTCAGTTCCAAGTGATAAAACACAATTCAAACTGGCTTTAGGGAAAGCCAAAGTTTAGTTAAAGCAAAAATTCATCTAGGCATCAAAAGACAGTGAGTAGCATTCAGATGGAACTGGAATGGTGATTAAAAAATCTTGACCAGGATGCAGGTCTTGATTTCTAATTTTTTTTACTGACATTATTATGGACACAATGTTAAGATCTTTTCCCTGGCTGTTTTAAGGTCATTTGAGTTTTTACAAAGCCTAAAGTGGTCAGTTGAGGTAACTCTAACAAAAACATTATGCCATAAAATGACTGGTCTAGCTAAATGAGGAAGATAGAACATACAGTGTCCAAAAGTTTGCCACGGCAAGGCAGGAAAAGCCACCCATGCCTGGATTTGGAGGAGAGTTTCAGAGAGAACTAAAGGGAAGGGGCAGGAAGGTCCATGTGGCAGATGGGGTATACAAGTGCTTACTTATAATCAGTACTTTGTTTAACTTTGTCATATTGTTTTCTTAATTTGAACACCATTGGAATTCTGTAGTCACTGTGCTGTGAATTCATAAATGAGCAATCACTTTCTATATGAGACTAAAGTTAAGACTAACATACTGAAAAGAGATTTTCTTTGTCAGTGATAAATCAGCTGTGTGTATACAGGCCTGAGTTCAGACTCCAGAGACCTTATTCAAAGCTTTCCAACATGGTAGTGTGTGCTTGTAATGTCACTGCTTGGGATGCAGACACAGTGGATTCTGGTACTGACTGGCCAAACGGTATCTTCTATTCAGAAAATCCTAGGTCCCTGTAAGTGATACTGTCTAAATAAGCATGGTAGATGATTTCTGAGGAATGACCACTGAAGTTGTCCTTTGGTCAAATCACACACACAGACACAGACACACACAAACACACACACACAGAGGAAAAGCTACCAAATAACCTTCCAAACCACATAACTGCAGATGTACAAATGATAATTGGTTAATACAATTGGCATTATTTTTGTGTCAATGTCAGTCATTTGTGCAAGATTAGATGATTGAACAGTGCCCCTTCCAATGGGAATAATGAGATTTTAGCTATTGGGTGGCTTAAATATCTTCATTGTGAGGCAGCACCCCACCAAACTTTCTGGAATCTTCCAGCTACCAGGGTCCCATCCCATTTTAAGAACTCCATTTATTAACATCTCCATAAGGTCTCAAAGAGTGTCACTGCTACTGGCTGTTAAATATATTGTAGCTGCTTTGGAGTGGTTGGGAAAAGAAGCCAGCTCATCAGGTGTGTGGTACATTAGTTGAAAAATTCACATTATCGTTATCAGACCTGGAAGTAAGAGGGAGAGCAGAATGAACTATATGAGAAATACAGCAGGTGAACATGACAGGAGCTGTAATGGGAAGAATTTGTTTCCTTTAAAGCATGGAGAAAGACTTGTGAAGACAGACAGCATAAATGGGTGTCAACCTGTAGAAGAAGAAAAATAGATCCATATTGTCCAGCATGCACAAAATGAAAATACAAATGGATTTAATGACCTCAATATTAATCTGACCACACTGAACTTGATAGATGAGAAGTTGAAATGAATCTGCAATACATGGACCCAGGAGACCACCTCAGTGTAGAACCTGAGTAGCATAGACAATGAGACCAAAAAGGAATAAATGTGACACCTCCTGAAAGTGAGAAGCTTCTGTAATGCAAAAGAATTTGTGACTAAGTCAAAAAGGCATCCTTTTGAATGTGAAAAATCTTCACCAGTCCGTAATCAAAATTATGATCTCCAAATATGTAAAGAAATCCAGAAACTAGACATTAACACTTAAATTACTACAATTAAAAACGGTTACTTAACTGAACACAGAATTCTCAACAGAAGACTTTCAAATGGGCAAAAGACAATGTCATGCTTAGCCTTTTTAGCAATCAGGGAAATGCAAATGAGAACATCTCTGCTATACCATGTTACAACTGTCAGAATGGCTAAAACCAAAAACACCAATGATAGACTATGCTGAAATGGATGTAGAGTAGAGGAATACCCATCCCTTGTTGTCGGGAATGCAGACTAGTGCAACTACTTGGGAAATCAATGTGGCAGTTTTTCGTGAAACTGGGAGTCATGCTACCTCAGAACTGAATAATTCCATTCTGTAAGAGCATTGTGCTCTTGAATATAGTTCCCTGCTTGTTTGAAGTAAAAGAGTGACTACTATTTTTAATAGAAATGATTAATTTTTTTTATGAGTGTGAGTTTATCTGCACATTAGTGTGTTCACCATGTGCATTCAGTGCTTGTGTTGGCCAGGGTCAGATGTTCTATAACTGGAGTTACAGATGTTTGTATGGGTGGGAGGAATTGAAACCCGGTCCTCTATAAGACAAGCAAGTGACCTTAAATGCTGAGCCATCTCTCTCATGCAAGAATGATAGTTCCCTTTCAGGGGAAGGCCTAATTACTAACAGGCCTAACCACCAAAACCTGTGGAGGATATTTTGTAGTCCTAACAGGCATCCAGGTGGTGGGTGACTCACTCAGTCACCGTCCCTCCCCTTCTCACTCTTGTCACCTGCTTGCTATCTTGTGCCCTTTTCTCTCTTGCTTAGGACACAGAACTCTTGAACAACACCAATCTCCCTGGAAACATCATAGGGTTCAAGAAGAAAATTCTGTGTTGGATGTCTTGGAGTATCTGGAATGCTGCTGGCCTGATAAGGATTTTGTGAAGGTACCAGAGAAACACTCATGCTCTGGTGTTCATTCTCTCTGTCTTTATATCTCCAGAATGTTTTCTTTCTTTTTCTCTCCCTTCACCTTCACCATGGTCACACTTCTCTCTCATGCATGTTCTGTCTGAATGTCTGTCATTTGAAGCAATGGAGATGACCTTACAGAAGAGGACATTATTGTCAAGAAAGAAGCTTTTGTTTCCTTTGCTGGTTTTTGGTCTCAACAAATGATCTCTTCCCTTTTTCCTCTTCTTCCTTCCTCTCTGTCTTTCTCATAAGAGGGCTGCTTCCTTTACTTTGCAATCGATACATCATTGCAGGTTTTACCAACTGGCAATGCCTACTTGAATTATTTACTGAGTAGTCTTTCTTTATGTACCCTACTTTCCTGCAGCAGCTGTCTGCATTATCTAGATGAAGTCTCATACCAATAAAGCCTCCTTTACTTTGGCTTAAAAACTAATTTGGGGTCAATGTAAGATAATAAAACACACAAGCTTGATGTGTTAAAATTTTATTAATATACATTAAGTAAAAGCTATTAAAATAACAATAAAAAGCCTCATCATGCACATCCTGGCTTAATTTGAATACCAGCAAAGGAACACCCAGCTTGTAGTTGAGATATCTGGACATGGGATACTTCTCCCGAATTCTCTTTATTAGTGATCGATGAATGTTTTGGCTCCAAATTTTTTCGGAACCTTCTGGATGTTTCACTGTCCTTACTTTTTGTCAGAAAGATTTAAGATTAGTATTTATGTTGTCCCCACTATTTTTTGCATATTGGTTGCTCATTGCTCTTCTAACAGAATCCACAGAGAAAAGGGATTCTAAATTTGAATCAATCAGAGAGTTCCCAGTTCCAATTGGCTCAGATAGTGTAGGAAAATGAAATTCACCCAAAGATCCTGCTCTTCACATCTCATCTGCTTCTTTTGAGAGGTGAAAGGAGACCTGGTCTTAGGCTTTTCCAACTTACATTATGCATCTGTTTATGTGGAGGTCAGAAGACAGCTTTTTCTCTCCCTTCACCACCACCATGTTCACACTTTTCTCTCTTGCATGTTCTGTCTGAATGTCTGTCATTTGAAGGAATGGAAATGCCCTTACAGAAGAGGAGATTATTGTCAACAAAGAAGCTTTTGTTTCCTTTGCTGGTTTTTTGTCTCAATGGATGATCTGTTCCCTTTTCCCTCTTCTTTCTTCCTCTCTGTTTTCTCTTAAGTGGGCTGCTTCCTTTATTTTGGCAACTGATACATCATTGCAGGTTTTATTCACTGGCAATGCCATTATTCATCTGTTAATGTGGAGGTTACAAGACAGCTGTCTAGACTCATGTTGTTCCTTCCACTCTCTGGGTCTTTGTTTCCTGGGTCTGGGCTTGTTTAATACTTATAATATGGCCTTGCCTTAGAACTCCTGGCAATCCTTGTGTTCGTTAGGTATAACAAATTAAAGAAAGTAAGGGCTTCCACATTAGGAGTCAAGAAAAACCTGAGTTTAGGAGATAGGCACATATGAGACAGACTGACAATGCATATCTTCACACATGGAAACACACATACAAACACACACACACACACAGCCATATATTTGAGACAGGTTATCTCATTGAACCAGATGGTTACTGATTTTTCCAGAACAGGTGGTCTAATTGGTATATAAGTATGGATATGGTTGACTCTAGATCAAAGAGAGGTAGCTTAGTGCCAGACTTGGCCGAGAAGGGCCTAAGGATGTGTATGTGTGCCTTCATACATATGGAAGCTGTTTCATTCTTTGTGTGTGTGTATATATGTGTGTGTGTATTCATGAATGTGAGTGCAAGTGGGCATTGCCACAGTAAGCATGTGGGCTTGAGGAGAGGGGAGGACAACCCAGCATATTAGTAGTTGCCTTCCATTTTGTTTGATATGGTGTCTTTGTTGTTTTTGTTGCTTATTCAAGGCTACTTGACTAGCTAGCTTCTGAAGAGTCTCCTGTCTCCACCTCCCAATTCATCTTAAGAGAACTGGACTTGCAGATACTTGTACACATCCTGACTTTAAGTAGATTCTGAGCATTCAGTCACAGTGCCTTTCACTTTCATGGCAAGTGTTTTGCCTACTGTGCCAACTTCCTGGCCCAGGAGTTACTTATTGTTACTATTATTTAATTCAGTAACATTTCTATTAGCTATAGTTTTCTAGAGTAACAGAACTTATAGAAAATGTTTTAACACAATGGTTCATAGGTTGTGGCCTTGTTAATCCCACTATGAAAGGAATGTCCAAAAGCAAAGTAGGTATTCAGTCCGAGACTCTGAATGTGTCAGCTAGTCTTTGGTACACACCAGAACTATAAAGAATTCTGTGTTAATGCTGGTGAGGGAATAGCCTCGCCTTTGAGAGCAAGCAGGCAGAGAAAGTGATTCCTCCTTCCATTTCCTTTATATAAGCTGCCAGCAGATGGTGTGGCCCAGACAAAAATGCCTCTTCCTACCTCAAAAGAGTCCTATCTCAAGGATCCAGATTAGGAGTGTGTCTTACCACTTCAAAATTGAAATTAAGAAGAAATACCCCTCCATAAATATGCCCAGTCTTTAAAATACTTATTAACTCTAGATGTAGTCAAGTTGACAACTAAGAATAGCCATCCCATCATTATGAATATATTATCTATTCATATAGAAATCTGTATTTCTACCTCATAAAATCCTCCAAGGTTGTATGGCCACAGATCTACTTCACTTCCTATGAGACTTTTCTTAAGTTGGGCAGAGATGCCCCTTCATTGGAATGTCAATTCTGTTCACTGCAATCTACACCACCAGTTTAACTCCTTGTGGGGGTGCAGGGATGTCATATTTACATGCTGATTTTCTGGTTTAGATTTTGCAGGAATATAGAAAGGTTATTATTCAGGGCCCCTCTTTTATAAAATAATGGGACACATACTACAGTTCATCCCATCACTCTGGTGGCAAAGTCTGTCTATGTAAAATCTGAAAGCGGCATTGGGAAGTGTGTGACTTAGCAATGATGTGAAGGGATGGAGGATTCTGGAAATCCAATCACAGAAGGAAATATTGAGTAAGGTAGGTGGCCAACTGGCCAGTCAACTCCAGAGGAATAAAATGTGATTGTATCAGGGGCCATCATAATGCTCCTCACATCTGTCATGGACCAATGTGGGGTAGATGCAGTGTGAATTTGCCTTTCAGCTCCTCAGAGTGTGGGTTCATTCTCAGTGGAAAGAAAAGTATGGTCATGCACTGAGTTCCTTGGTTAAGATTTTAGACTTTGGCAATAAATTCAGATCTTGATTCCATCCTTCCTTTCTGTTGGAACTTTGTTAGACTGTGTCACATGTCTGAGCCTAGCTTCCTTATGTCTTAGGAAGAGAGGAGACAGGATTCAAAAGGCCAAATGAGATAGTGGACAGGGTTCTTATAGAAAGATTTCTTCTAATGTCATTGTGTGAGGCAGGCCAAAGTGATGGAGGAGGACTGTATGTCTATAGGTTTATAGAGAAACTGCCTTTGCTCTTTTGATAGGACAGCAGGTTAGATAGGCAGAGTAAACAGAACAGAATGCTGGGAGAAAGAAGCCGAGTATACAGACGCCATGCCACCCCTCTCTGAGACAGAAGCAGCTTAAGAATCTCCCTGGTAAGCCAGCAGCTCATGGTGCTACACAGATTATTTGAAATGGCTTAATCAAGATTTGAGAATTAGCTAATAAGAGGCTAGAAATAATGGGTCAAGCAGTATTTAAAAGAATACAGTTTCTGTAAAATTATTTTGGAAAAGCTAGCCAGAGCTGGAGACAGGTGGCAGGATGCAGCCTGCCATTCCTATAACACCAAAGAGCAGTCAAAGTTAAGCTCAAAGCTATGCCACTGAAATGTGTATAATATAAATTGGAAACACAGTTGTTTAAAAAGATGAGTGTAACATTTTATGGAAATGTGTATGCATGCATGCAGAGGCCAGAATTTACCATGGGTGTCTTTCTTAGTTACTCTCTGTCATGTTTAAGATACATCATTTCTTTGAACCTGGAGCTTACCAATTCCCCTTACCAAAGAGTGAGACTCAGAGACCCAGGTGTGGCTGTCTCCTCAGAACTGAGTGATGGGTTTATATCTTTAATTCTGAGATTCTTGCACAAGTTGAAGGGATCAAATTTATGTTCTTCATTTGTATGGAAAGCACCTTACTGACTGAGCCATGGCTGAAGAACAAGACAGTTGGTTAAAAAGTATTGAGCTCTGAGTTAATATTCTGAATCAGAAAAGGGAATGGTGTGACCTTAAATAAATGTTGGGGAGATTGAGATGAGAGACATTCAAACATGAATGCCTTTGCTTCCTCCCCTCAAGACTCCTGGTGGATGTGTCCAGAGGGCTACTGAATTATCACAGCTTGGGGAAACGGCGAACTGTGACGTCTGTTTGGGCTCAGGTCTTGATATCAAATGTAGGGTGTAAATATATAAAAGTGTATATCCAGAGTAGCATGCTATGGTTGGTCTATCCCAGTAGTATATTTCATTTGAAAGCAGATGGTAATTTCTGTAGATGCTCATTTTAGAGGGGCATGACAGCAGATGCTCAAGGCAGAGGTGCATTGTTATAGATGCTTAAGGCAGAGATCCATTACATGGGATTGAAATGGCATTCAATCTCCTGAGCTTTGACTGCCAGGATTTGTGGCTCATTAACCTTTAAAAATGCTTTCATTATCTTCCTGGAATTGGGACATGGGGTTCTTCATTTTCAGTTACCACCTTTGTCTCATCACTGCCTATATGTCGCATAGTCTCAGTTTTTCTACTTTCTGATTAGGAAAGCCATCTTTTGCAGTCTTAGCTTCTTCCAGAATGTAACTGAATATATTCTCTGGAACTCTGCAACTCCCCATGGTGTTACATGTCTTAGCTTTGGTGTTACGTCCTCAGCTTCCATTGATGCTCAGAATTCTTCATCTGTTTCTTGTTGCTGCCAATGTGATTGTGGCCATGTATGTCATATCTCAAGCTGGATGTTCTATCTGTTTTTATTATTCCTGCAAGTGGTTCAATGCACTGTACCTGAGATAGAGAGTCCTCTGGGGGAGAAGACGAGCAAAGAGGACATTTTGATGCCCTGGTATTACAACGCCAGATGAGATGCTTCCCCAAGAAGCAAGCATCCTGTTCATATGATCAGAAGAAAGGCAGATATGACAGTGTAGACTGACATCATGACATCCTGGAATATGCATTTTTTCCCAATTATGTTAGTTTTGAATCTTCCCCAAGGGTCCTTCATAAGCCGTTTGTTACATCAGTGAGATTTTTTGTTGAGACTCTAGGGAGATTTGCCTCCTTCTGCCAATGGTGAGGATAACTCCAGGGAAAACGGTCATCTATGCCACACTCTAGCTGGCCCTCTCAGTGTAGAAACTTCCTATGCTTGGGCTAGCTGCTTGGAGATTTTGTGGCCTAGACAGGAGTAGTGACTATGGAATATGCTGTGGCTGTTTCCTACTTAGCTCAGGACTCCTCTTCCATTTTGAAATCCTACAGGGTATTGCTCTCATACTCCCTCTCCTTTTTTTATCTCTCCTGTGTGAACCCATAATTTTACTTTCTTATCTGACTCTGACCCTTCCATCTCCACATATAAAGTTCTTTAATGCCAATATGTAGTTTTGGTTGATAGACTCTATCCTGCAGTAAAGCTCCTTAGATAGGAAGCAAACAACTCAAATTAGCTATAGAGAGTTTGATAACCTGAGCAGATTCACAAGGCAACCTCCTCCAAACAGTATATTGGCAGTAAATATATAACCGAGCAATCATTCCAGACAAATAGAGATGCTTAGATGAGGCTCAGATCAACTGAGCCAAAGATTAAAAAAAAAAACACTCTTCAGATCACTGATTTGCCTCAAGGCTGCACAGTGAATTTCAGGTTCTCAGCCTTACTGAACTATTAACCATGCTGGGGTGGGCTTTGTTGAACCAACTGCTATTGTGTCATTTCTACTCTAAGTGATCGCTCACCAATTTTCCTGTAAGTAACCCGAAAATTATTCATTGGTTCACTTAGTTAGACTTTGTCTATTGATAGTTCCATATCTCTTGTGTGTAGCCAATTTATTCATACAACATAGGTTTTACCCAGACAAGCCATCTCAGGATAGTCAATGAATCTGCAATACCCTTTGTTGGTGGAGGCCACTCATTAGTTAGTTTCCCGACCACCTTGACTTGAAATAATCACATAAAACCTATATTATTCACAACACTGTTTGGCCAATAACTTAAACGTATTTCTAGATTCCTCCCTTATTCTAAACAAACCTATTTGCATTTATCTGTATCACCAGTAGTTCATGTCTTACCAACAAATTTTTGGCAACTCCAGAGAAGGTGTTCTTCCATGGTGGTGTCTATGTGGCTTCTCACTGACCCTACCCTGTTTCTCCTATCATTGTTTACTTTTACCACCTAGGTCTATTCTGCTAAGCTACTGTCTGAAACAACATTATTCATTAACCAATAAAAGCAAACATAGACAGAAGGACTTCCCAAACCAACCCTTTGTCCAATGTATTAATTCCAAGAACTGGTATAAAATTTTCTAATAAAACAAATACTTGAAAGGGGTTGATGTTTATTCTCAGGATCTGGAATAAATGTGTTGGTGGGGACCCTACTTCGTCAAGATGTGCTAGGAAAGTTGACTTTTGATATTCCTCAGTATGTATCAGTTCTCTTACTGTCTCCATTGTTTTGTGAGCACACCACTGTTTTCCTGTGTCTCTTTTGATACAGAGGTTTGCCATTGAATTTAAAGACCATCTTATCCTGAGATGACACATTTTTGTGAATCTTAAGCTTCTATTTGCAAAGTAATATTTTTAAATTATGATCCCTCTCAGTGTGGGCTAAAACTTGGATATATCACTTTTATGGTGTGGTTTCCTGCTGTACTGTGTATTTACAAATTCTCAGGATTAAGACTGTGTTACTTGGCAGGAGTCACTACATTTTAGGTGACCCTGTGTGATTGGTTTTTCCTTTGTTGAATAGAATCTTTAATGATCTTGAGAGAAAGGAAATGAAATGCTATTTCAATATGTTAAATATTCTTTCATCTTTGGGCATCTGTCCTTCTGAGGGTTGTTTTTGTTTTAATCTCATGTATGTACTTACAAAATGTAATGGTTTCACTCCATCTGCTATGCAAAACATTGTGGCAAATAAACAAGCAAGCAAAAAGCATCAACACAAAAAGAACTTAAGGGAGAGGTTTTATTTTGCCCTGCATTTCAGAGGGATTGTTTCAATAGCTATTGAAATGGCAGAGCAACAGGAGTCTGAGGCTCGCTGGCCACATTGCATTAACAATTAAGAAGCAGAGAGAGATCAGGAAGTCGAGTGATTCTATAGATTCTTAGAGCCTATCTTCAGTGTCCACTTCCTCCAGCAATTCTCTGCCTCCTAAAGGTCTGGCAACCACTTCAAAGAGCACCACCTGTTTGGGAAAAATGTTCAAATATGGGAGCTTATGGGGGACATTTCTCACTCAAACCACAACATGTTCTATGCCAATAGATTCCAGAACTAACCAGTAAAAACTATTATCACCCACGATGGGCAGCTTGTTATACTCAGGGGGAGATAAATATAAACGCATGCACAACTTGAAAATGGCTCCTGTAACTTTAGGCTGTTATAATTACATGCATAATATATAGGTATCAGGTCGGTTTATAATAATGCAACCTTGAAAGTCTAATCAATCTTAATATTTTAAAGTCTATTTAATATTTTATTAAAATATAATATTTTAATGTCTAACCACAATCAAGGATCCTGCTTCGGAAGAAGCTGGTTTGTGGGAGAGAAGAGGCAACGACGTGAATAATACAGAAAAAGATAAAGTGTTCTCTAGCTTGATGAGCTGTTTGAGGAGCTGGTCTTTGAAGCTCCATGGGAAATGAGAGCAAGACCCACAGTAACAGCTTTATTGTGTCAGTGTGTGCAACCACAGTAGGCTGTGTGATCAAAGTCACCCTAAGTGTTGGGCTTCCAGAGTAGATTAAATGGAAGGCTAGTGTGTTCTGAGAGGGCTCCTCAGGGTGACACATGAGTTGACATCAGCCCTCAAGAAATGGGAACAGGCCAGGTGTAAGTGATAGGGAGAGGGCTATTTGAAAGAAAACGGATGAACTCTGGAATGAGCAACTATTATTCTCATTATTGTTTCACAACACAGAAACCCAAATCCACCACCTGCCACTTTCAATTTGACTTGAAAGAACATGGAGAGAGTGTTAAAAAAAATCAGAGATTTAAAGCCATTTCTTTTTCTCTTGCAATGTACAATGCTTCACACAAATCGAGAGGGAGGGGGAATGGACTGGGGGGAGGAGAAGAGGAGTGGGGATGGGGGAGGGGAGTAGGGGAAGGGGACACAAAAATATTCTATATAAAAAAGCCCCCTCTTTGTCTATTTTTGGGCACAAATTTCCTTTCTGCCCCACATTGCCAGGAGCCATACAGGTAAGAACAATTTGTCAGGCAGTTTGGCTGTTGCTGTTCCTGAATTCTGTCCTTCTTTTTGCTGGTAATTTGGATGTTTATTGTTTCATTTTGTGTTGGAGATCTGTGATATATTGGTCAGGCATACACACTGCTGTATTCTCAATCTTTTGTTCTGTAAACTTCATTACAATTCCAACATCAATCCGAGCATTTGTTCCTTTTCGTCTTTGATATTTCTAATTAAGAAATAAGAATCCTGGAACTACTTCTGCATATATCTGGGCAATCTTGGAGTGAGCCAGCTCAAACCTACATTCCTCTGGATTCTCCCAGGAGCTGTGCACCTGCACTTCCTTCCCAACCATTTTATGATTTGAACACCTGTTGCTCTCCTTCTCTTTACAGAGACCTGGGCAGATCTTGTTGCTGGTACCCATGACTTCCACAGATACATTATTGTCTCCTAGACATGTGCTCCCTGGGCATTCAGTGATATCAAATGTATTTTTTATTTGACATAAGTGTAATTTGATTGTAGGTGGAGATATCAGCTGTATTGGCATGAATTGAAACAAGCTGCCAAGTTCAACTAAGTCACACGCATGTAAGATTCATTCCCAAGTAGGAGTGTATCTAGGGAGAGGTTATATGTGACAAGGATATATATGACACAAGAGGGTCAACCTCTGCCAGACGTGTCCTAACAAATTTTCAGAGCAGTAATGGATGTCCATGAAAGGTAAATATTTTAATGAAAATCGGATAGGCTTTTTTATATTATAGGTGTTTTACCAATATATTGATTTATCAAAATTACGCATCATCCCTATCACATTAGGCTTTAACTGACAACCTGACCCAACTTAGAAGCAGATAAAAGTCTCAGTTGGGTCTGTAAGCATGACTGTTGTCAAGTGTTAATCAAGCCCAGTCCACTGTGGGTAGCATCCTTCCCTTAGAAGTGGTCATGTGCTGTGTATGAAACCTAGCTGAGTTTGAGGCTGCAAGCAAGTTAGCAAGTGGCATCCACTACACTTGTGCTGCAAGGACTGCCGAAATTTTAAAGTTATAAATTAAACAACACACACAGCTTGGGTCTATATTGGAGTCAACAGTCGAGGGAGAGTCAAGTGTAAATGTAGGCTCTTTGGTATAGAAGAGAGACAGGTATTTGACTCTTTACTTTAGACCTGTCTTGCTGAAACTTTAGAATGTATCAGGGACATTAAAATGGAAATAACTGAAGTGCTTTTCCTTGGTAGTGTCTCTCTGCTGAGCTTAACTGACTATTCTTAAATACAGAGAGTTTTGTCTGGTCTTGGAGTAAGCATATCTCTTCCTTCATCTGACCTACATAAGAAGGAAGGGTCAGAAGTTTGTGCCAGACCCAAAAAGCGTCTAGTTGACAACTGGTATCAGAGGCCCCTGGAGGAGGGTATAATTCACTCAGTGATGAATTTTCTCCCCCTGTGGCTGACTTAGTGGACAGTGTGTTCTTTAAGATTTTGTTGATGGCAAAAACTTCAATATCATCTAAGAGTAAAACCCAAAGAGACATAGGAATGTTGCTGCTCTCCCTTAATTCACTTGCTTCTCTTGCAGATAAAGAACACTCCAGAATGTAGGTGGTATCTATAACGGTGTGTCTGTGTTAACTAAGCATACCTCATTGGAGTTTTACAACTATTGAGGAACCAGCTTACAAAAAATGCCTGCAGGATACTGTGGGGTTAGCACAGGAATCAAGGAAATTCTTAGGGAACTGGGTTTCTGGCCATCTCCAATGTCTACTTTCTTCCAGCACCCTCAAATAGGCAGGGGCTTTCATATCAGCTACAGCTGAAATTTCTTCTGACTCTAAAAATTTCACAGTATCTAGGACAAACTTTTCCATCTGACATCTCTTTGGAATATAGGATGAGTTCCCTGAGGGCCATAGATATGTCTCAATTTTCACCTCCCACTCCCAGAAGTTTCAATGGTACCTTACAAATTCAGGGCTCTTAGTAAGGTTAAAGGGATGAATAAGGTTTTGGCATATCCAAAGAGAGCAGAAAGGTCCTGAGGGAATGAAGCATGGCCAGGGGTTTCCTTAGATCTGCTGTTTTTCTCCATGCTTTTCTCCTGAAAGTTCATGGAAGGAAATATGACTGTAAGTCTGTGTTTGATATCAGGAAGGTGTGAAAAAATGCTGGCTTATTGAGCTTGTGAGCACTTTTCCCTTAGATGAAGGCTGTGTGATGAGGTGGGGATCATGCTAACTATCTTCTCAGTTAATCTGGGTCACCTATCAACATGAGTGTCCTGTGCAAGTGTTCTATGGACAGATCCCAGTGTGGTCTGATGAGGATTGCTAAAGGTACTGAAACATAATGTCATGGCCTGGGAAGACAGACATTCTTTGAAGTCCTTTGTAAGAGGTTTATAAAAGACCCGAATTACCATTTCCTGGGGTACTGTGGGATCAAACAGAGACTTAGGCACTCTTTGCCTTTTATTCATTTTGTGTGTGGTTAACTTACAGCGTATATGTGTGTATGCTTATTTCTTCATGTGTGTGGGTTCACATGCATGTATGTGTGAACATGAATTAAGCAGCACAGTGATCAATGTTGGGAGTCTAGCTCAGGAATTCTATAACCGCAGTCATTCAAGCAGACTTGATAAACAAATATATCCATGGACAGTGAGGCCAGACCCTTTAGCCAGAACAAGAAGTGCATTTCTGGGGGATCAGACCTTTGATGCTTACACTATACCAAGCAGCCATCCTGGTCAATCAACATGCTCCAGTGGAGATAATATACCAGTGACTTCCTGATGGTAGGAATTAAACCATAAATCAAATGAAACCCAATTTTCTTTGCTTCTGAGTACACATTTGTGACCCTTCATGATCACTCTCTATCCTCTTAAGTCCCAACACCTCGATGTCACATCTTTCCATATGACATGCTTTTCCCTCACGCATTATCCCTCTCTGAGATCCTACATCTTTTTGGCCACTCTCCTCTGTTTCCTAAACAGCCATCTTGTCCTCTTCCACACACTGCATCTCCTTTCGTCATTCCCTCTCCAAGGGGAAAAGACCATAAGTCCTGTTTTGTTTTGAGGCCTGTCTTTCTGTGATGTCCCATCCACCAGAAACTCCATCATTGACCAAACAACATAACACCTTCACAAATTGTATTTTTAGAGCAAAAAAAAATTCCATTGGGAAAGATACCAGGATTAATAGAAGACCTGAAGTATTTCTGAAAAAAAGAGTTCCCCAAACACAGTTTTAAGTCTGACCCCCAAAATTTGTGAATTTCACTTTAACAGATCTTCATCAAATCATAGACATAGATATGGAAGTCATTATCAAACTTGATGAAATGCACGGAAGGTTTGGTGGGAACTTGGTAAATAATTTTACCTATCTTTTGGGTTCCATGTTTTTCGTTGTGCTGCACGCTTTTGCCTGCCAAGGAATCCCTGCCTAATTCCAAATTCACCCCTATTGGAGGACATCCTGGCATAATGTGGAGGTTGCTTTCAATGTAGTCATCTAGATGGTGGTAAAGGTACACAACTGGATCTTTCTTGTAGGTAATGTAGAAACAGGTCTTCATGGTATGCACCTCATCTTGGACCACCCAAGTCCACTCCTCCATACAGCCTGGCATGATGTGGACGTTGCCTTCAAGGTAGTCAACCAGGAGGTGGTAAACTTACAAGACCGGATCTTTCTTGTAGGTAATATAGAACCAGGTCTTCATGATTGGCACCTCCTCTAGGACCATCCCCTTCCATTCATCCTTAGAGCCATTTGTGCCCTCAAATGTATGTTTCACTGCTCTGCCAACTATGGTGTTTGAGAGATGAGTGTCTGTCTCCTGAGGAAATGGTACGTTGTTAGGCAGGAAATTAAGGTTTAAAATCCTTTCATCACTGTGAAGCTCCAATCAATAGACACAATCTATCCCATCATACTTCAACAAATAGAGAGAGGGATTTGTTGGCAGTTGATCTAGAATGATGGCTTTCCACTGGGTGACTGGTTCATGGGCTTCCTTCCAGCCGTGAGAAATTCTGCGGCCGAAAATATTCTCCAGGGCCTCAAAAGGCCTACTCAGTTTTGGCTTCTGGAGAGATGACCCATTCCTCTTCTGGACAGGTGGCATGCATCTCATACTAAGAGGCATCTTCATCATGGCTGTAGACTTACTGAGATAGGCCACTGTCCTCCTAGTCCACTGTTTCTTGGCTATCTTTCTGTGCTTGGGCTTCATACCTCCCACTCTCTAGGTTGAAAGAAATTTCCTTCGGTTTAATTCAGAAACAAAGTCGTGGCCTCCACCATGAGTGCCTGCAAGGATAACAAGGGGAGGCTATGAGGTCAAGGCTCTTTTCTGAAAGAACTGTGGTGCAGGAGACAAAGATATTGATCAACAGGTTTGCATACCTAACGGTAATTTTCTCTTAAGAAATAAATAGGACAATTTGCAAATTTTTCTCTACATCTCAGTATATCAATCTCAGAGACACAATCCTGCTGCCCTAAGGCAAGTGAACTCTGCTGAGAAACCTACTCTCTGACTGACTAAGTCAATGAGAGAAGGTATGCCTATCCCCAAAACGAGTAAGAAATATCTGAACAGATAACAAAGAATTCGATGGACATCCACACGTCTCCTTCGACTTCAAGCTAATAGGTAGGGGGCTCAATCCAAGACAGCCTGCCCAATGTCATGGCACTCCAGTCCACTGGCTCTCTGTATTGGGTCTCCTCATCCAGACCCAGGTATATTACATAAAGCCATTCTGTGTCTTCATTGTGGAAGTGAGTACTGTGAGACCCACTTCAACCTGAAAGACTCATTATTCTGAGCAACAGCAGCCATTGAGAAATAATTAGTATCTTTTAAAACACCTATGGACAAAGAGGAGCTTTGCCATTTTAGTGGATTGATGAATTTGATATTGTTAGCAAAGATAAAGTGGGAAGAATAGCTTGCATTCATCATCCCCTCAGCTATCAAATATAGGAGCTGGTAACAACAGAAATGGTGGACCCGCTGGACAGTTGAAGGAAAACTTTTTTGTACTACAGAGGTCTTAGTTGCTTTGGAAACATATTTACCAAAAGAAAATATCCTACCTCTCCAGATTCCATCTTTCGGAAATGTTCAGGTGCAAAAAGCCTGTTGAACAGTTGTGGAGACTAGGAGCTGACCTGTCCTCCTCAGGCACTGTGAGGATAATAAACCCACCTTCATGGAAGACTAGTGCTTTGAGTGGAACAGAGTTGCTACCCAACGAACCAAGGCTTTGTGACATCACCAAGGCTCTACTTATGTCAGAAATCCCCTCAAAAGCTTGTTACTTCCCTATTTACCCACAGAAACATCCAGCATTCAGTTCCTCAAAAGATGTATACTGCCACCAGGGGACCCAAAATAAGCCCCCACTCATCTTCCCAATTACTCAAGTCACACTCTTGCCCAAGCAACTCAATCCCTGTATCTTATTTTTCTGAAAAAGTCTTTGGTGTCTGAGTCAACAACTCACATGAAAGTTTTTTTTTTCTTAGATCCCATTTCTCCATTGGGTATCTTCTATTGATTTTTTCTTCCTCATTTAATAAATTACAAATTTCCACTTCCTTTCCTCCTCCCCCTAACTACTCACGCAACCACCAATCCTCTCCACTCCCAATCCAGTCCTAATAGAGGGCCGGTTACCTTGACCTGTGGGAAGCCCTTGCCCCCCCTCCATCCAGATTGAGGAAGGTATGCATCTACATATAATATGATCGATTAAAGCCTCTATATGCAGTACAGACAAATCCCAGTGCCATTATCATTGGGTTCCTCTTCTGCCCCAATTGTCAACCACATTCAATGCTTCCACTTTGATCCCATGCTCTGTCAGTCCCAGCATAGCTCGTTTTGTTGATCTCCCATTAGCTCAGACACAGTGTCTCAGTGGGTGGACCAAGTCCTTGTATTCCTTAGTTTTTTGCTCTTATTCTCTCTCCTTCAGCTCTTCAACTGGAGCTTGGAAGCTCAGTCTAGTTTTCTGATGTGGGTCCCTGTCTTTATCTCCATCCTTTTCCGTACAACAGTTCTATGGTGATATTCAAGATAGTCATCAGTCTGATTATGGGACAAAGCACCCGTAGTGCCTAGGGACATGGCACAGTGCAGGCAACAACAGCTCACCTGCCCAAGGTCCTCGTTGGTGTCACCCCATGGCTTTCTAGAAACCCCTCTAGAGAGAAGCCTCTTACTAACCCCAGAATGGCACCCTAAGTTGAGATATCAACAGTGTGTGTGCATTAACTTATGGGGGTGTGTTTGTGTGTTTAAGACACAATAACAGCAGATGGATTATAATATTGAAATTTCTTCTTATCTTGAGAAGAATACTTGCTACAGAAACACTATCACAGTAGTACTGAGAGTGTAGGCTGTCTCAGCATGGAGAAGTAACTGGAGCAAACCCCTAGTAGTTCAGCTCAGTGGCACAAGAAAGATGGTCAAGGAAAGTCAATGAACTCAGGGATGGAAGTTAAAACTCAGGATAAATAACATTCCAAATCATTTAGGCGGAACATGAGACACTCGTGCAACAGTCACAAGTGTCTAAAATGCCTGGAACTAGAATCTTAGGGCAGGAGAAGTTGTGGAGCTGAGAGTGCATGGCAAAAACTGACAGAATCTGGCAAAAGACATGTAAGTGTAACTAGCAAACATCCATGGAAACCATGAATGGGAGAAAACCCTGAGAAGTCTGCACAAAAACATAACATCTTGACAATTCTGAGATTTAAAGACAAAGGAGAGATCTTAAATATGTCACTGTCACATGGTGATGATTAACCCACTCCATTGCAGTGTGACCCCCTGACATGTTTAAGATACCTGTCAATTCTGTCTATATATTTACAGAGAAATTCACATTGCTTGCACAGATTAACTAGCAGCATGATTTACCGCTCAATCAAAGGCAAAGCAAAGAAATCATGGACATGTTGTTGAATGCTGATGATGTTGTTGGGAGCGTTTGTGGGTTTTTTCTTAAAGGGAAATCATTGGTCACACAAATGCATGAAGCAGATCCTGTCTCTGCCATGTACCTGAAAGCATGAAAAAAATAAACTAAAATAGGTTTTTGTCACATACTGGTAAATTTTGCTGCTATGTCCAAATATGTGTGTTGCAGGAACTCTTTCTGCTCCTTCAGGCTATAGCAACTGAGATAAAGGCCATTGGGGTGTGGTGTCTCTCTCTTTCAAAATGGAGCAACTGCCTTCAGCTTGCTCTCTTGCATCCACCTCCACATCCAGCTACTAGGCTCCTCTCCTCATCCTGCAGAGGGCTGTTGTCTGGCATGGCAATCTGTAAGGTTTGCCCCTTAAAAGAAATAACTATTTTATGAATCATAATTCTAAACTGGTGTGGGAGATTGTTTGTGACTTACACCTTCCTATGTGATGAGAGCATACAGGGTGTGAAGGGGGTTCTCACTGTTCTTGTTGCAGAAGCCATGGCAGCAGGAGTAGGAGGCCTCTCATTCTCTGTAAGGAAATCAGTAAACATTGGGGACCAGTGAAAGGATGCCCTGAAACATCAAGGCATGAGCTTTCAGACCGCAATTCCTCCAGCTAGATTCTGGGACTCCACAACCTACAAAACCTCCTGAGGACCAAGTATTCAAACCAGAAGCCTGTGTGGGCCATATCACATAAAATCGTAGTGAGTACACCAATGGTTTTTTTTTTAAATGTACATCCTTTTGTCCCTCCAGAAACATTTGTATTTCCAATAAAGATAACTTGCTGCCTCTTTGGTGTCCTGAAATTGCTCTAAGGTTATGGTGGGGCATTCTTACATAACTGGCTGTGTTGTTATGAGACCTTAACGGGACAGCAATTGTTTCAGAAATCAAAGGCAGTTAGGTTCAAACCTGTGGTTAGCAGTGTGCTGGACACGGGTTGCCTATAGCTAATCTATGGAAAGATGGATTTCCTAAGAAGGGTAGCAGCACACATGGAGGCATGTAGTCTTACCTTTTCAAATGACCCATTTTGTGGCCTTACATCAGGCTCCTCTATTCTCCTCATCTTGGTTTCTTTACCAGATTAGGACAAAAATTAAAACTCAATGTCCTGGACGTGAACACTGAATGAGCTATCTATGTGAGATCACAGTGACAGAGCTCATGGGAATCTGACTCATTGTACAGGCTTGCCAGGCATCAATCTGTAATCTGCCTAACTCTACTGCGCAAGTGTTGTCATGGTTGCTCCTCTGTTCCTCCTCATATGGTCTTCATCTACAGAGAACTCAGAAAAATCCACCCCTGAGAGGGCAAGTTCTTTACAAATGAAAGTTTCTAGAACAGAAGAGACATAGTAGATTTATCTTGGCAACCTGTAGACACAGGACATGGGGAAATGGAAGAAGGGATTGAAGATGATAGAGACATGGAGGAATGGATAAATTCAATCATTCATTGGATAAGTGAGTGATCCAATGAAAGAGATGGCTAATAGGAAAAAATGTGCTGCATGCCCTCTGAAAGTCAGTCCAAATTGAGGGTAGATAAGGTTATCCACTAAGGAGGAAGCTTAGTCCATTTTGCCTTCTTTGTGCTCTAGACCCACCCAGGAGAGTGATGATGATGTTGAGGAGAAGAAGGGGCGAGGGTACCAGTTTGCCCTGTTACAAGTTTACACCCACATTGTAGCCAAATCACCTGACCTGGCACAGGTGACCTACATGCTGGGCCCGGAATGGCAGTTTGACACCTACAACCTTACTAACCAAGTTTTTGAAGATGAAGGAACCAAAACTGCCCTGTTAAAGATGTCAGGATCCTTGCATGATGGGAGTCAGGCATGAATATCATACTGGTATCCTCGGGTCTGATGGGTTTTTGGGGTCTTTGCCAAACTTCACCTAACATCACTGATTCCCTAGGTAACTGATTTTATGGAGCTCCGTGCATTCATCATATATGTGCATGTCACAAACCAATGTGATTCAATGTACTACTAGTTTAGCCTGGGTGCGGGTGAGTCTTTTCATGAGTTTTATAGCCAAAATCCCACAGAACATGATCAATGAAAAGGGAACAGTGTTTTACAGTTAAGGCAGGCCAATCGTTTAAATGAACTTACGGGGGTTGAATGGCATGCAAAAGACCTGTGAGAGTGCAAGACAGAAAGAATCCAGGCATGACAAAATAGGTAGCAGATAGAAGCCTGGCAAAAGTAAGTAGGTAGCCTTAGGTACACCCCATTGCAGAAGAGCCACTGAGAGGAGACACTTTTCTTTAGGCAGGAGGATCCGGGTCACTCAACATGCTCCAGTGGAGTTAATATACGCAGTGACTTCCAGATGGTATGAATTAAACCATTAATCAAATGAAACCCAATTTTCTTTGCTTCTGAGTACACATTTGTGACCCTTCATGATCACTCTCTATCCTCTTAAGTCCCAACACCTCGATGTCACATCTTTCCATATGACATGTTTTTCCCTCACGCATTATCCCTCTCTGAGATCCTACATCTTTTTGGCCACTCTCCTCTGTTTCCTAAACAGCCATCTTGTCCTCTTCCACACACTGCATCTCCTTTCGTCATTCCCTCTCCAAGGGGAAAAGACCATAAGTCCTGTTTTGTTTTGAGGCCTGTCTTTCTGTGATGTCCCATCCACCAGAAACTCCATCATTGACCAAACAACATAACAGCTTCACAAATTTTATTTTTAGAGCAAAAAAAATTCCATTGGGAAAGATACCAGGATTAATAGAAGACCTGAGGTATTTCTGAAAAAAAGAGTTTCCCAAACAAGTTTTAAGTCTGACCCCCAAAATTTGTGAATTTCACTTTAACAGATCTTCATCAAATCATAGACATTGTTAGTTTCAAGCAAGTTTTCTCAGTGTCCTATCTCCTGGAAATAACTGTCCTTAGTCATCTGTACCTCGTTCTCCTTTTCCTTTTTTTTTCTTTTCCGGTGCTAAAGTTTGAACTAGATAAAGCAACAATGCTTTACCACTGAGTTGAGTCACCAGTGGCCTTTTAGCTCTCCGCCCCGCCCTTTTTTCTGCCAGTTCTTTCACACAATTTCTCCCCTGTCCTCTTTGTATCATAATCATGCTCCTCTCATTTCCTGTTTTCTTGTGTTGTGGAAGGCCAGTGATTTGCATTTCATAGTCCTTTATAAAAGTCCAGGGCCCCTCACTAATCCTCTCCTAAATGTGTGGCTATTACTGTTTGGCTTTCAGTGACTGGAAATGTTCTGTTCTCGTCTGTTAGGAAATCTGGCTGCTGAATTGAGTATTTAGGACCAAAGTTTAGGCAGGATTCCTTATCAGAGCAGCATCTGTGTTGTCTTGAGTTGCTTATGGATTTCAGTTGCTATTGTTTTATACAATAAATAACTTAGGTAGTACCATAAATTTAGTTTACTGTGATTAATATGTTAATCCTCGGTGTAAAACATTTTAATTTTTTACATGGTAGATGTAGTTTCCTGTATCCCAGGCTGTGATCATACTTGCCGGCTAGTTGAGAAAACCCTTGAACTTCTCATCCTCATCAAACCCACACTTCCTAAGTGCCGGGTTTACCGTCTAGGACCACTGTGCTTAGTCTTATGCCATGCTCGGTATTGAACCTACGGCTTGCTGTCTATTAGATGAACATCCCATTAATTGAGCCACGTGAGCACTAGTAATGTATTTGTAGCAACTGGATTTTGGTGTTTAATTTTCTGGCCTCTTGGCTTTAGTAATGTATATGTTATAATTTAGACATGTTATGCATTCTCCCCAGATTTTCTCATTATTATTACTGAACTCTTTTTCTTCTGGTTCTGTGCTTGTGCATGAATTACGAAGCCTTTTACTTTATGGGAATTTTGTTAAGTAGCAACATAAAAGAAAGTTCAAAAACTATCACATGACCCTATATGTTTTAGTTGTTTTTCCTGACTATATTGTTAGTGGATTTGGATTAAATTTTTTACAATTTATTTCATTTTCATTGGTGTTTTGTCTGCATGTATGTTTGTGTGAGAGTGTCAAAGCCCTGGAACTGGAGTTACAGACAGGCTTGGGTGCTGGGAATTGAACCTGGGTTCTCTGAAAGAGCAGCCAGTACTCTTTTAAATACTTATTTATTTATTATTTGTAGTAGGAGCTGTGGGCTGTATTCCTCCCACCCTTGCTCCTGGTCGCCTGGCTAGCTTATGCCCCGAAATAACAACACACAAACTGTATTCTTTTAAACACTGCTTGGCCCATTATATCTAGCCTCTTCTTGGCTAACCCTCGCACCTGGACTAGGCCATTTCTAATAATGTGTGTAGCACCCAAGGTGCGCTTATTGGCAAGATTCTAGCCTACGTCCATCCTGGGTCGGAGCTTCATCGCATCTGCCCCAGAGAGCAGAGCTAAGGTGTATGAGCTCACTACCTCTTCCTCCCAGCATTCTGTTGTGTTTACTCCAGCCACCTATATACTAACCTATGAGGGCCAAGCAGTTTCTTTGTTTTTAACCAATGACCTTACTCCATCAATTATGTATATAGAATTCTGCCTGCATGTATTTTTGCATGCTAGAAGATGGCATGAGGTCTCACTAGAGATGGTTGTGAACCACCATGTGGATGCTGGGATTGAAATCAGGTCCTCTAGAAGAGCAGTCAGTGCTCTTAACTTCTGAGCAATTTCTCCACCCCTGCATGGCCACGTGGATCATGCTGTCTTTGAACTTACAGAAATCTGCCTGCCTTTGCTTCTCCAGATGGGATTAAGGCCTGTACCAATTATGCCCAGCTGAGAGCTTCTTTAGAGACTGTGACATGAAAGTACAGCTATACTTCAACCCTTGGCTGAAGAAAGTCAATTATCATAGAGGGCCATCCTCTTCAGTGCACCTTGAGAAGGTCACACTTAGAACAGTGAGGAAGGAAGGGAACACCTTCCTGGCTAGCCATATCAGCCTGTCAATCTTGTGATCAATGGGGTTATGATGTCTCTGCCGAATTACCTTCTCATCTCAAGTACTAACATTCTTATTCCAAATAAGTTGTGAACAGTAGCTCTGTTTTTCATTTTTCAAATCCCATGTCTGTATTTCTATTCTTATTTATCACATTATTTAACTAATATTCATTTCCGTATTTTGCTTGGTGGGTCAGAGCAATTGGCATTCACTCTAATTGTACTTAAAATTTTGTTTTTAAAATTTTTACCTTGAATAATAAAATACATTGCCATTTAAAAAATAGCTTTATAGCCAAGTGTTCATGCATGTATCCCAGCACTTGGTTGGTGACAGCAGGAAATCAGGGAGTTAAGAGGGTCATCTTTGTCTACATAGCAAGATCCAGACCAGCCTGGAGTATATGAAACAATATCTTAAAAAGTAGCTTTTCTGAGATATAATTCATATGATAGCATATGATCTACATAGTGTTTAAAATGTGTAACTGCATAAGTGGTGGTGATGCACACCTTTACTCCCAGCACTCAGGAGGCAGATGCAGGCAGTTAGTCCCCTGTGGGTTCTTTTACAGCCAGGTCTCTTTCACAGACAAACCATGTCTTGAAAAACCAGAAATAAACAAACAAACAAACAAACAAACAAATAAATGTGTAACTGAGTGGCTTGCAGTATATTGGTAAAGTTGTGCAGCAATCACCACACTCTAATTTAGGACTATTTTACCTTCCCCAAACAAACACATATTCTTTGAGAATCACTGTTCATTATTTGCTTCTCTTCCATGCCATTCTTCCTTTTCTGTTTTGTTTATATTTTTCAAGGCAGTTCTTGAACTAACTTTGAGCTTTAGATCTTTTTACCCCACCTCCTAAATGCTGGAATTACAGTTGTGCACCACCACATTCAGCTTCCCACTTGCTTCTTTCGACATCTGGACATTTTGTGTAAATAGATTTATACAGGAATTATTGATGTGGGAGTGTCATATATCAATCTGTTGATTTCATTGGTTAAGTAATAAAGAAACTGCTTGGCCCTCATAGGTTAAAACATAGGTGGGTGGAGTAAACAGAACAGAATGCTGGGAGGAAGAGGAAGTGAGCTCAGACTCGACAGCTCTGCTCTCTGGAGCAGACGCCATGCTCCCCTCTCCCCAGCAGACACGATGAAGCTCTGACCCAAGATGGACGTAGGCTAGAATCTTCCCGGTAAGCGCACCTTGGGGTGCTACACACATGAATAGAAATGGGCCAAGCAGTGTTTAAAAGAATACAGTTTGTGTGTCATTATTTTGGGGCATAAGCTAGCCAGGCAGCCATGAGCCGAGCTGTGGGAAGAGGCCCGCAGCTCCCTACTACAGATGGCGCCCAGACATGGGGCACTGAAACTACAGAAAGCTTGAGAAAGCTTGGGAAAGAATAGAGTAAAGCATGTTTTCTTGGTAACAACAATTTCTTGGGTTTGCTCTGCTTGCTAGAGGCAAGGAAGCACTCTCATCTAAGAGAGGCTTCCTGACTCAGCTTTAGTTGCAAAATCCTACAGCTCATTAAGAGTTCCTGCCACAAAACACTTAAATGGTATTGATAAAAGCTGACTGCATGCTTGTTTGTTTTCAGCCGTAGCAGGAAAAAAGTTGTGCTGTTTTAAAATGCTGACATTCTGGTCCGTTCTGCCAAGGCAAACTCTGACTCTTTGAGGCAGAAGGTCAGCTACAGAGAGAGCATTTGAGTGTTGTACCTTGTTTACTGGCAAGGACCTTAAAACACCACAGAGTTGTGGTGATAAACATGGCTACAGCCGGTACCTCCGCCATGAGGCTGGAAAGCTAAGAAATGGGCTGAATCCAGCCGTCAAAGCCACGGCTTTCGTCCTACTGATATTGCTTGGTAAATTAAAGACTCAGGTGGTCAAAAAAGAGAGATATACAGTAAAAAGAGATTCAAAGACAAAAAAAAACTTTAAATGATTTACAGTGTGTTTAAAAATATATACAGGCTAAAAATTAAAGTTCTTAAAAGTAAAATAAAAAAAAAGAGAGTAGTTGGGTGTGGTAGTACACACCTTTAATCCCACCAGTTAGGAAACAGAGGGAGATTGACCTCTAAGACTTCAAGGTGTGGTAACACACGCCTTTAATCCCACTGCCTGGGAGGCAGAGACAGACAGATCTCTGTGAGTTCAAGGACAGCCTGGTCTAAAGAGTTATTCCAGGACAAAGATATACAAAAAATATATTTGCATTGGTATGGATTTTAAGGTCAATTTTGTCATATGTATATGTATTTCTGCTCTTGATTAAGGTATTGTGATTGTGTAGTTCACTTAAAAATGTACTGTATAATTAGAAAATATAGGTTGCTAATGGAAAATCATCAATAGTCAAGCTTGTAGTCATGTTAGTTAGATTTTCTAGATATATAGAGATATATTTCAGTTAGATAGACATTCTTCATATCTTTCAAAGACTGCAGACTATGGCATTTAAAATATTTTAATAACTTAGGGCATTTCATGACAATGAGACACGTCTGCTCCTGGCAGCACCAGCTACTTCAAGAGGAAGATGGGCATCAAAGAGGCTCCTTATGGAGTTTGATAGCCATTTGGGCAAGAAACTGCAATTACCTGGACTGTTAAACAAAAAACCCGCAGAAAGAGGACTGCTGAACTTGCCTAAATGTGAGATGATCTTTCAGGGTTCCTGATTCATAAAAGAGTCTATGAGACATTCTACAGGACACAACAGAAAGTGACTAAACTGTCTTTAAAATTTCCTGCTTGATAAAAATGTCTACTGGATACTATGGGCCTAAAGACTAAAGATGGATGCCCCAACGGTACAGAGGAACTTTAAATGACTTGACCAGGCAGTAAAATGTCTCTGTCATTTTTAGAGTTTTGGATTTCTCGTTTACTTAGGTAATATTATATCCTTCTGGAGTCTTTGATGGAGTTAAAAATGGATAGATAGTTATAGTTTTCCTTAGTTATGATAAAAGATATAATAGATATAAATATTATAACTGTAATTCTTACTTGATAACCATTTTGTTATATGTAATTTTACTATGGTAAAGTTAAAGTCTTTCTTTTTTGTTTAAACAAAAAAAGGGGAAATGATGGAGGACTTACTTTCATTTAATAAAGAAACTGCCTTGGCCCATTTATAGGCCAGCCCTTAGGTGGGTAGAGTAAACAGACAGAATGCTGGGAGAAAGAAGCCGAGTCAGGAGTCGCCATGATTCTCCCACTCCAGACAGACGCAGGTTAAGATCTTTCCTGGTAATCCAGCTCATGGTGCTACACAGAATATTAGAAATGGGTTAGATTAATATGTAAGGGCTATTCAATAAGAGGCTGGAACTAATGGGCCAGGCAGTGGTTAAAAGAATACAGTTTCCGTGTAATTATTTGGGGGCATAAGCTAGCCATGTAGACAGCCGGGTGCTGGGGACGCAGCCCTGCCGCTCTTATTACAACAAATTATTTCTTTCCTACTTACAGAAATGTTTTCAAGGTTTATCCATATGGCTATGTATCTGACTTTATTTCTTTTTATTGCTGAATAAAACTCCATTGTATGAATGTACTTGTATCACATTTTATTTGTTCATGAAGGTGGTGCATATTTTGATCATTTCCATTTTGGGATTGTTAAGAACAATATCCTATGTCCTGTTTTTTTGTGTTTGTGTATGTGTGTGGACTCATGTTTTCCTTTCTGGAGATTAGAGCAAGCAGTTGTGATCATTGTGCAGCTTCCCTAAGGCAGTCCCAGAATGTTCCAAATTTCCAGTGGTGTAAGGGTGATTTGGTTGTCTGCTTGACTGACATCCCCTTTGCTGAAGGCACTTAGAGCAAGGGAGTGTATAGCAGCTGCCAATTAGGAAATCAGATGGCTCCATTCTCCAAGATTTTTACTTATTAAAAAATAGACATCAGAAGAATGTTTCATTTTTATATTTATTTTTTTTAATTAAGATTTTTTAAAGCATACACTCTCCTCCTTTTACATAACTATCCCCGTTCCCACCCCTTCCTCTCCTCCTGCTTTCCTCACCTTCCCCATCCCACTCCCCCATCCTGTCTTCATAAAGGGTAAGGCATCCTGTGGGGAGTCAACAAAGTCTGACACTTAACCTTGAGGCAGGACCAAGGCCCTCCCCTGAGCAACGTTATCCCTCCAAAAAGAATGTGCTCCTAGATGCCAGTTCAAGTACTAGGGATAAAACCTGGTCCTATAGCCTGTGGCCCCACTGACTGCCCAAGCCCATATTCAGTGGGCCTAATTTGGTCTTCTGCACGTTCCCCGCTGTCAGTCCAGAGTCAGTGAGCTCTCACTAGCTCAGGTCAGCTGTTTCTGTGGGGTACCAGGCGCGATATTAACCCCAACCAACCGGACCCCTCATGCTACACCCGGGTTTAATTCCTAGCACCCACATGGCAGCTCGCAGCTGTCTGTAACTCCAGTTCAAGAGAATCTGACATTGTTATACCAATACACATGAAATAAAGTTAAATAAAGCTAAAAAAAAGATAAGTAATGTAGAAACTATGCTGGCTGGAACATTTATTTCTGACCAAGGAAATAATTTAATTGAAATGTCTGTAACTTATCCTGCTCCAGATGAAGTTTTTTTAAGAGTTTAGATAATTCTCAATAAGTGAGTAATAAATTTAAGCATGTAATAGATATTTGTACAACTAATTTAGGACTTTAAAATATAAGCTACATATTGAAACATCTAAGCAGTCTAGAACACAGTTGTTAGCGTCAGTGTTATTTGTTTTGTGTTTTGAGACAGGGTTTTGCTATGTAGTCCTTTCTGGCTACGAACTCAAAGGATCTGCCTGTCTCTGCCTCCAGAGTATTGAAGGGATGGGATCAGACACCCAGCTTTAGTGGTTTTTGTAATGGTGCATATAGAGTTAGGACTCTGTAAAGTGCTACATACTGTTATGTCTTGAAGAGTTAACATGCATCTTGCATTGTACTATATTTGTTTCTTCATTTAGTTATGTGCTTTGAGAATAAATTGGTGATTATGCAAAAGCTAAACCAGTAATAATAGCCACAAATAGTTCTAAGTATTTGGGTATTTATGTATTTAGCTTATTTATTTATTTATTTATTTATTTATTTGTTTTTCTATAGTCTTACGTAGTCTTCTGTAGTCTAAGCTGGCCTGGAACTCATGCAGTTTAGGATGACTCATATTCCTGCTGCCAATTCCACCTTAATGCTGGGGTTATGGGTACACATCACCGAACCTGGGACATTTGAATATTTCCATTCTTTTGGAGTTTAAGAATCCATGTAATTGTTACATTGTATATTAGATAAGTAATAATGTTCATTTGTCAAAAATGATGACTTTAATTAAAGTATTGCTTTATATAAAATTTCAAAAAGTTACTTTTTTGTGTTTATGTGTGTGCATACATTTGTGTGCTTTGTTGTGTGTGTAGAGTCAGAGTGCAAGTTTGCGGAGTATGTTCTCCGGTTACACCTTCATGTGGATTCTGGGGATTGTATGTAGTTCATTAGGCATGTGCAGCAAGTACTTTTACTTGCTAAGTCATTTTGCTGCCTCACTTTACATAGTTCTTTTTTGTTGTTGTTGTTGTTAAAATTGCAGAAGAATAGTCTTTATAGACCTGGTTTTGTAGGAGGTTTTATTGGCCTGATATGATCTCAAGCATGTTTGTTGTTCTGGTATAACAGAGTAGAATACCAGTTTCTTCCTACATATTGCCTGTCTAGTTTCATTCTTTTTATTGGCACCATCTGTATTATTGTTATTCTTTTGGGTTTGTTGATGCAGGGTTTCTATGTGTAGTCCTGGCTGTCCTGGAACTTGCTCTGTAGACCAGGTTGTCCTGAAATGCAGAGATCCACCTGCATCTGACTCCCAAGTGCTGGGATTAGAGGCTTGTCTCACCACTCCAGGCAGCATCTGTAGTTTTAAAATTTGTATTTTTTTCTATTTTGAAAGTTGTGTCTTTACTTGTTTCTTTACATTTGTGCTTGCCATTTTTAAAAATTCTTCCTCCTATTTCCTGTAATTTAGAACTTTGAAACACACATTGTTTGGTGAAATAGTCAAGTAAGTGAGCAAGCATCATTGCTGTGAAAACAATGTGTTTCCTGGGGAAGCTCTGCTGCGAGTAAACAGTAAACTTCGAAAGGTTCTGTATGGAATGTGATCTTGTCAAGCAATATGGATGTATAAAAATAACAGACTCTGGACCTGATTGGTTTTCATATGGACTTTGATTTAAGATTGGCTTTTATGGAGCACATTTGGTAATAATAGAGCCGGCCAAATGTTTGGGTTTGTGTGAGGTGAAGGACTTAATGACATTGGTAAAGAAGGGTGGTCAGTGGAGACCATGAGCCTTGAAGAAACAAAGAAGAAGGTGGGGTGAGAACAGCTCTTGAAGTCCAAAGGAAATATAATTGAAAGCATTCAGATATTCATTGTGGTGCAAGCCTGTCATCCCAGAACTTGGGAAGTGGAGGCAGGAGAAACTCAAATTTGTATGCAGCCTGGTCTGTGTATCAAGTTCTAAGGTAGTCTGGGGTACACAATGAGAACCGCTGGCAAGAAAAAACATTTAAAATAGATGTGGATCTGAGTGAATGTATCTTTTAGGTTTTGAATCATTTTTAGATGACTATAAATTTGCATGTAGTTGAATAAAATAATACAGGGATTCCTCTGTACTCTTTACTCAGTTTTCCCCATTGATAACATCTTATAAAAACTACAATGTCAGGTCCACAGTATTGATATTGTACTCTGATAGTCAAATTGACATACTTCATCCTCACAAGGAATGCTCAGGGTACCATTTTTATAGCTTGGCCCATTTCTCTCTGCCTGTATTTTCTCTTCCAACCTGACAACCATTCTTGTGTTTTTGTATCAGGTTTTCAAAGAACCAAAACTTATATACCCTACTTAACATTCTAGGATTGACTTTATCCACTTAGCGCTGATGTTTATCCTTTTGCTATAATGTAGCAACAGTGTACTTTTTTTAATTGCCGAGTAGTTTGCCACAGTATAACAGTACCACAATTTATCATTTACTCATGAAGACATCTTTGTGGTCTCTGGGTCCTGGCTATTATAAATAAAGCTCTTATATAAACATATACATATAGATTTGTCTTTGAACATATGCTTTCTTTTCTTTTTTTTTAAATTTAGTTTTTTTGTTCTTTTCGAGACATGGTTTCTATGTAGCTTTTGGAAACTGTCCTGGAACTACCTCTTGTAGACCAAGCTGGCCTCTAACTCACGGAGATCTGCCTGCCTCTGCCTCTTGAGTGGTGGGACTAAAGCTGTGTACCACCACTGCCCGGCTGATCATCTGTTTTTGATTCTTTTAGCTTATCCATATGTAGAATTGCTAGTGTTATAGTAACCAACTTGCTTGCCAAAAAGTTATAATTCTTTCATATCATTACTAGCATTTGGCGTTGCCATCTTTAGAAATTTGGTTAGTCTTTTATGTATGTGACAGTTTTTCATTGTACGTATTTTGTGTTTTGATTTTTCCAACTGGTTCTTAGGTAACTGTGGCTGCTCTTGACCTCCTGATGTTCTCCTGCCTCTATTTGAGCTACTGCATCAAGCTTCATTGTAGTTTTCATTTTAGTTCTTGTTGGTAATGATGTTGAACATTTTTCATGTGCTCATTTTTTTATATATCACTCAGGGCTTTTTGCACTCAGTTACTTCACCACTGACCTATACCTACTACTTTTTTTCTTCCTTTCTTTTTTTATTAAGGATGAGCAGAATTGTTTTTTCCTGAAAGGATGAGGTTTTTTTTAATTTTTTTTTTAGCTTTTGAGGAAATGGTTTCATATCAATAAGCACACGCATGTGTGTGTGTGTGTTATGGAAAGGGGCAGTTGTACACACAGTAGTAAGGGTGGGTATAGACTTCTCAAGATAGAGTTGTCTGCAAGACAGTGTTCTTTGCAATCATGTATCAGGATTAGCTTTTCAACTAGAAAAGACCATGTTTTTGGAGCAGGGAATTGCCAAATGTTTCTTGCATAATTCTAGAGGAAGAACGTTTTTCTAAGTAAGGGCTTTATTTTGCTTGAAGTTTTTAAGTCAGTTTTAAACTATAAGTACTTATATGTGATACTAGTAATGAATCAGAAAGTGGCTTCTTTTTAATAGTTCTATGAAAAAATACTTGATATCACTAATCATTAGAGTAATGAAAGCAAAACCACAGTGAGATATCATATTATTACCTCTTCTCTGTTCAGATGGTCATTGTGGAAAAGACAAAAGAAGCAAAGCTTGTGGTGCACACCTTAATCCCAGCTCTTGGAAGGCTGAAGTGGGAGAACTAGGAGTTCAACCTAGGTAAGGGCACCCTTGGCTACATAGTGCATAGTGAACTCAAGATCACCTTGCAGTATTACCCCCCCCAAAAGAATAATAGAAAAGAAAAAAAAAAGAAAAAAAGACAAAGTCATTTTGGTAAAGACATAATAAAAATCTCTATAGGCTGTTGGTGGAATTATGGCTTGGTACAGTCATTATGGAAAATAGTATGGAGATCCCTCAGAAAGTTAAAAGTAGAAACAAGATGATCAGCAATAGAAAACGATAGCATGGTGTTTACAAGCATGCATGTATACACACAGTGGAAGGCAACTCATACTTAATCATTTTTCTAAACTGGAAGACAGTATAATAAATGAAATAAGCCTAGAACTGAAAGACATGGAAATACTGATTGTTTTAACTTATAAATACAATATAAAAAGTTGAACTCAGAGACAGAGGCTAAAATGGTGGTTATCAGAGGCTGCCTGGGGAGAGGAGATAGGGAGATATTATTCCTAGGGTACAAAGTTTTAGTTAGGCTGAGTATGTTCTAGAGGTCTATTATTCATCACAATTGCTATAAACAATAATGTAGCTCTTTAAAATGGCTCAGTGATTGATGTACCATCACAGTTTCTAGAAACTGCCTCAACAAAACTATGCTGTAATAGATTGGAATAGAAAACCCTTGTAATAGAATTGTTTACTTTCATACAAAGAAGATTGAGAAAACACCAAAATCTGCATGCGGTGTGTGCCCATTTCATCTTTAAGGGGATTTTGTGGCGAGATTCATGACACCATCAGAATCAGAATGGTTCAGCAGGGCCTGTGTTGAATCTATGTATGCTAAATACTTTCATGACAAGATCCAGCATACTTTCCTTATTGAAGATCAGAAATCACTGTAAAAGTATTGTAGCCCAGAATTATAAAGCTAAATAAATGTAGTCTTTTTAAGGAATAAGAGAAACACATACTTGAAAATTGCAAAGAGTGTGGATCTTAAATGTCAGCAATGAAATGTGATAGGTAAGTGAGATGATAGTTGGTTACCTCAACTTAGACATTTTGTAATGTTTATCTGCATCAAGACATTTACCCTGTAAATTTATCTGTTGGTTATACTTTAATAAAGCTGAGTAAAATTGAAAAACTGAAAGTATGCACTATCATCATTAGAACAAAAAAAGACATTGGCCTCTTTCAATAAGTTAAATTCTGGCAGATTGCTAGGGTAGGAAAATTAAGCCTTTAGTGTTTTATCAGCTGTCAGCTGTCATGCTTTGGACATCATGGCCTAGAATCTGTTCTTGTTATAGGCTTATTAAAGTAAGGTATGGGTTTATTATTAAAGTGAATTCTGAAAAGAATCTCTTGGGCCATCTTTGTATGTTTTATTAAATATCCTACCCTCGGCTTGTTAAGGAATTTTATTTTTTTTGCACGACAGTAAACTGGGCCCTGGAAGCTCAGTTTTCCTGCTGCTCAATTGTTTTTATTTTACAATTTTTTTTCCTTTTTTTTATTAATTAATTTATTTAATTATTAAAGATTTCTGCCTCTTCCCGCCACCACCTCCCATTCCCCCCCTCCCCCAATCAAGTCTTCCTTCCTCCTCAGCCCAAAGAGCAACAGGTTTCTCTGCCCTGTGGGAGGTCCAAGGACCACCCACCTCCATCCAGGTCTATTAAGGTGAGCATCCAAACTACCTGGGCTCCCACAAAGCCATTACGTGCAATAGGATCAAGAACCCATTGCCATTGTTCTTCAGATCTCAGTAGTCCTCATTGTCCATTATGTTCAACGAGACCGGTTTTGTCCCATGCTTTTTCAGTCCCCGGCCAGCTGGCCTTGGTGAGTTCCTGAAGGAACATCCCCATTGCCTCAGTGTGTGGGTGCACCCCTCGCAGTCCTGAGTTCCTTGCTCATGCTCACTCTCCTTCTGCTCCTCCTTTGGATCGTGAGACTTCAGTCCAGTGCTCCAATGTTGGTCTCTGTCTCTGTCTTCTTTCATCGCCTGATGAAGGTTAATGTTCAAGGGGATGCTTATATGTTTTTCTTTGGGTTCACCTTCTTATTTAGCTTCTCTAGAATCACAAATTATTATTTGGGTTCACCTTCTTATTTAGCTACTCTAGAATCACAAATTATTATTATTTATTATTTAGCTTCTCTAGAATCACAGACCCGGGCAGCGGAGCACAGGTGCGCAGGCAAGTCCGGGTGGCGGAGGCACCAGCGTGCAGGCAGGCCCGGTGGCAGAGGCACCGGCAGTCAGGCCCAGGGGGCAGAGGGATCGGCAGGCAGGCCTAGGCGGCGGAAGCACCGGCGCGCAGGCAGGCTCGGGTGGCGGAGGCACAGGCAGGCAGGCCCAGGTGGCGGAGGCACCGGCAGGCAGCCCTAGGCAGCGGAAGCACCGGCTCACAGACAGTTCTGGGCAGCCGAGGCACCGGCAGGCAGGCCCTGGTGGCGGAGGCACAAGCAGGCACGCCTAGGCGGCGGAAGTACCGGCATGCACGCAGGCTCAGGTGGCGGAGGCACCGGCAGGCAGGCCTAGGCGGCGGAGGCACTGGCAGGCAGGCCTAGGCGGTGGAAGCACCGGCGCGCAGACAGGCCCAGGTGGCGGAGGCACCGGCAGGCAGGCCCAGGTGTCGGAGGCACCGGCAGGCAGGCCTAGGCGGCGGAAGCACCGGCTCACAGACAATTCCGGGCGGCGGAGGCACCGGCAGGCAGGCCCTGGTGGCGGAGGTACCAGCAGGCACGCCTAGGCGGAGGAAGCACCAGAGCACAGGAAGGTCGGGCAGCGGAGGCATAGTCAGGCAGGCCCAGGCGGTGGAAGCACCAGCGCGCAGGCAGGCCCGGGTGGCGGAGGCACAGGCAGGCAGGCCTAGGCGGCGGAAGCACTGGCGCACAGACAGTTCCGGGCGGCGGAGGCACCGGCAGGCAGGCCCGGGCGGTGGAGGCACTGGATGCAGGATAGTGCGGGCAAGAAACAGTGAAGCTTGCTCTGAGAGCAGATTGCCCCGCTACAATTAAATCAAACCCAATAGATAGCATCGGTAAGAGGAGATGGGCAGAAGCCAAGGCAAGAATTCACCCAACAATCAGAAAAACAACATGAAAACACCAGAACCGAATGATCTTACAACACAAGGACTTGAACACCCTAACACAGGAGCAGAGGAAAAAACTGACTTTTTGAAAGCAATAGAGTCCCTTAAACAACATGTAAAAAACGCCCTCATAGAAATGGATGAGAAGTATAACAAAAAGTCTGAAGAAATGAGTAAATACTTACATGATACCCTGGGAAGCCAAGAAAAAATGATCAAACAGGTAATGGAAAAAGTCCAAGAATTGAAAACTGAAATGGAAGTAAGGAAGAAAACACAAACTGAGGACCAGCTGGATATGGTAATTATAGGTCAATGAGCAGAGACTACAGAAACAAGCATAGTCAATAGAATACAAGAGATAGAAGAAAGAATCTCAGATTCTGAAGACAACATAGAGAAAATAAAGGGACTGATCAAAGAAAACACCAAAACCAACAAATTCTCATCACAAAACATTCAGGAAATATGGGACACAATAAAAAGACCAAACCTAAGAATAATAGGGATAGAAGAAGGAGAAGAGGCACAGCTCAAAGGTCCAGAAAACATTTTTAACAAAATTATGGAAGAAAACTTCCCCAACATAAAGAAAGATATTCCTTTGAATATTCAAGAAGCATACAGAACACCAAACAGACTGGATCAAAAAAAAACGTCCCCTCGCCATATAATAATCAAAACACAAAATATACAGATTGAAGAAAGAATATTAAGAGCTGCAAAGGAAAAAGGCCAAGTAACTTATAAAGGTAAACCGATCAGACTTACACCTGACTTCAATAAGGAAACCATGAAAGCCAGAAGGTCCTGGATAGAGGTACTACAGAAACTAAGAGACCATGGATGCAAACCCAAACTACTATACCCAGCCAAGCTATCGTTCACTATCAATGGAGAAAACAAGACATTCCAGGATAAGAACAATATTAAACAATACGTTGCCACAAATCCAGCCCTACAGAAAGTAATAGAAGGAAAATCACAACCCAAGGAATCCAACATTGCCAACACTGCCTACAATAACCCAGGCATCTAGCGACCCTTCAACAGCACAACTCAAAGAAGGGAGACACACAAACTCTTCTACCAAAAGCAGTAAGAATAACCGGAGTTAACAACCACTGGTCATTAATATCACTGAATATTAATGGTCTCAATTCACCAATAAAAAGGCACAGGCTAAGAGATTGGATACGAAAACAGGATCCAACAGTCTGCTGTTTGCAAGAAACTCATCTCAACCACAAAGACAGGCATCTACTCAGAGTAAAGGGTTGGGAAAAGGTTTTTCAAGCAAATGGTCCTAAGAAAAAAGCGGGTGTGGCCATACTAATTTCTAACAAAACTGACTTCAAACTAAAATCAATCAGAAGAGATCCACAGGGACACTTTATACTCATATCAGGAATGATTCAGCAGGGTGAAGTCTCAATCCTGAATATCTACGCCCCTAATATAAAAGCACCCACTTATGTAAAAGAAATATTGCTAAAACTCAAGGCAGACATCAAATCACACACACTAGTAGTAGGAGACTTCAACACACCTCTCTCACCAATGGACAGGTCAATCAGACAGAAAACTAATAGAGAATTAAGAGAATTGTTGGAGGTAATGAATCAAATGGACTTAACAGACATCTATAGAAAACTCCACCAAATAGGAAAGAATACACCTTCTTCTCTGCAGCTCATGGAACCTTCTCGAAAATTGACCACATACTTGGAAATAAAGGAAACCTCCACAGATACAAAAAAAATCAGTGTCCACCTGTGTCTTATCAGATCACCACGGATTAAAGTTAGAAGCCACCAACAATGCTACCCCCAGAAAGCTGACAAGCTCATGGAAACTCAACAGTCAACTACTGAACCACACCTGGGTCAAGGAAGAAATTAAGAAAGAAATTAAAGTCTTCCTTGAATTTAATGAAAACAAAGAGACAACATACTCAAACCTAAGGGACATGATGAAAGCAGTGCTAAGAGGAAAGTTCATAGCACTAAGTGCCCACTTAAAGAAAATGGTGAAAGCATACATTGGGGATTTAACAGCACACCTGAAAGCTCTAAAAAAAAAAAGAAGCAGATGCGCCCAGGAGGAGTCGAAGACTGGAAATGATCAAACTGAGGGTTGAAATCAACAAAATAGAAACACAAAAAACAGTCCAAAGAATCAAAGAAACAAAAAGTTGGTTCTCGGAGAAAATCAACAAGATTGACAAACCTCTATCCAAACTAATTAAACGACAGAGAGAGAACACACAAATAAATAAGATCAGAAATGAAAAGGGGGACATAATCACAGACACAGAGGAAATTCAGAGAATCATTAGATCTTACTACAAAAGCCTGTATGCCACAAAACTGGAAAATACAAAAGAAATGGACACTTTTTTAGATAAGTACAATATACCAAACCTAAACCAAGACCAGGTGAACGATCTAAATAGACCTGTTAGTCGTGAAGAATTAGAAACAGTTATCAAAAATCTCCCTTCCAAAAAAAGCCCAGGGCCAGATGGTTTCAATGCAGAATTCTACCAGAACTTCCAAGAAGAGGTAATACCTATACTTCTTAATGTATTTCACAATATAGAAACAGAAGAGTCATTGCCAAATTCCTTTTATGAAGCTACAGTTACCCTGATACCAAATATTTTACAAATTTTTTAATTTACAATGTTTGTTCATAAGAGGGGAGAAATTGTCAGGATATTTGAGACAGAGTCTCAGAGGGTTCTCATTTCCTTCTTTTCTTTCTGTTTACATTTTTATTGATTATTTGGGAATCTCACATTATGTGCCTCCATGGTGCTCACCTCCCAGTCTTCCCATGTCTACTTCCTGTCCACCACTTCAAAAAAGAAAAGTCTATTGTGTATTGACTGTATATTCACTGAAATGGTAAAATTCTTAGTGGCCAAGTTCCCAACGGGAATGAGTCTTTCTCAGCCTATATCCATGCCAGAAACCATCCATCAGCTGAGCAAAGCTTTGCAGTGGCTGGGATGGGGTGGGAATAGATGTCCTGCACCCATGCTACTGCCTGTATTGCCTGCACTGAGGGGCAGAGCAGGCTCTCCCATACTCATGGGCATTAACATGGCTTCAGACATCAACTCTGACCATGGGCTTCCTCATGGTCTTTGGTGGTAAACTTGGACCACAGACATCAACCTGGGTGTTGGCCATATCAGAACCCTAGGGACTGCATGGACCATGTCCCTCAAACATGGTCTCAGGTGGTTACACATGCCACTCACACAGGCTTGGTGCACCAATACAGCAGAGCCTGAGGACATCACAAAGGCATTGGACAGTAGCACAGACTGTGTAGGTTCATGTGGATCTCAGGCTTCATCTCTGTCTGGAAAGCAGCATGAACCTCTAACACCAACACAGCCTCTTGTGCTATCGTGGACCACACTGGTCCTTCGAGGAGGTCCAATCCAGAAGATGAATGTTGCCTCTCATCAGGCCTCCATTGTTGCCCAGAGCCAGGAGGAACTGCTGCCTGGCAACAGCTTGAAGGCTGTTGTATATCATGCTGTACTTGAACCTTTGTGCCTACCCTGCCTCCAAACTAAGCATCCCCTGCCTCAGCCTCTCAAATGTTAGGATTATAGATATGACCCTCTATGTCCAACAAAGCAGACTGGCCATTTTTTTTCTTCATTTTTAGGGTAGAACCTCGATCTTATACATACTAGACAAATTCTTAGCTTCATGCTCAGACCAGAAAACTTGGTTTATTTTATAGATTGATTTTATTTTTATTTTATGTGTGACTGTTTTACCTGGATATATATTCAGGGTGAAGTGCACAAAGTGCAGAAGAGGGTACTGGAGCCTTTGGAACTGGAGTGATGATTGCTAGCCTCCATTTGGGTGCTGGGAGCCAAACCAGGGTCCTCTGGAAATGCCATTATGTACTCTTAACCTCTGAGCCATCTCTCCGGCTTCGAAGAAAGGTTCTTATAATTGAATTTTCTGTGTTTAGTTCATTCACAGGTTAGCAACTCCAAAATCTTAGAAATGAAAAACTTGCTTTCAGTAGATGACTGTACAGTTTCCATGAGTTTGTAGGCTTTATGGGGGTAGCATTGTTCTTGAATTCTAGCTTTAATCCATGGTGATCTGATAAGATACAGGTGGTTACAGATATTTTTTTGTAACTGTGGATGTTTGCTTTTTTGGAAGTAAAGTCATAACTGTTGATTTGCTGAATGGCATTCATTAACAATGTAAAGTCAAAATATCCCAATTACTTAATCTGGAAATGTTCAGTAATCAAAATATAAAATAAATAATTGCACCATTTCTTTAAAAAAAATTTGTGTGTTTGCCTTCTTCGAGTTGCGCTGGTGAAGTGTCTCTAATTGTCAGAGATATTGTGGTCATTGTTGGACACCTTGGTTAGGTTTTTTCGCTTCCTCCCTGCCTCCCATATCCCTCCGCCTCTGCCTGCCCCCCTCCCCCTCCCACCACTTTTCTTCTCCTCCCTCTCCAGTCCCAAGAGCAGTCAGGGTTCCCTGCCCTGTGGAAATTCCAAGGTCCTCCCCACACTATCCAGGGCTAGGAAGGTGAACATCCAAACTGACTAGGCTCCTATAAAGCCAAAACATGAAGTAGGATCAAAATCCCGTGCCACTGTCCTTGGACACTAGCATCAACTCTCATTGTCTGCCATGTTCAGAGAGTCCGGTTTTATCCCATGCTTTTTCAGTCACAGTCCAGCTGGCTTTGGTGAGCTCCCAATAGATTGGCCCCACTGTCTCAGTGGGTGGGTCCACCCCTCGTGGTCCTGACTTCCTTGTTCATGTTCTCAGTCTTTCTGCTCCTCATTAGGACCTTGGGAGCTCAGTCTGGTGCTCCAGTGTGTGTCTCTGTCTCTCTCTCCATCCATCGCTAGAAGAAGTTTCTATGGTGATATGCAAGATATTCACCACTATGGCTATAGGATAGGTTCATTTCAGGTTCCCTATCCTCAGGTGCCCAAGGAACTAACTGGGGACATTGCCCTGGGCACCTGGTTGCCACTCAAAGTTCAAGTCTCTTGCCAACCCTTATGTGGTTCTCTTAACTAAGATATGAGTTCCCTGTTCCCCTATCAAAATTTCCTATATCCCCAATATCCCGTTTCATCAAGATCCCCTCATCCTCTCCTTCACACTTTTCTCTCCCCATCTCCCCGCACCCCCATCCCACCCCACCCCCAAGATTTTAAATTTTTGCCCGGCAATCCTGTCTATTTCCCCTAGCCAGGAGGATAACTATATGATTTTCATTGGGTTTACCCACTTGTTAGCTTCTTTAGGATCACAAATTATAAACTCAGTGGCCCCTATCCATGGCTAGAAACCAATGATGAGTGAGTACATCCCATGATCTTCTTTTTGGGTCTGGGTTACCTCAATCTTGATAGTATTTTCAATTTCCATCCATTTGCATGCCAAATTTGAGAAGTCATTGTTTTTTACCGCTGAGTAATACTTTAATGTATATATATTCCACACTTTCTTCATCTATTCTTCCATTGAAGGACATCTAGGATGCTTCAAGGTTCTGGCTATTACAAATAATGCTGCTATGAACAGAGTTGAACAAATGCTTTTGTCATATGATAGGGCATCTCTTAGGTATATTGCCAAGAGTGGTATTGCTGGGTCCAGGGGTAAGTTAATCCCAATTTTTCTGAGAAACTGCCACACTGATTTCCAAAGTGGTTGCACAAGTTTGCAGTCCCACCAGCAATGGATGAGGGTACCCTTTTCTCCACAACCTCTCCAGCAAAGGCTATCCTTGGTGTTTTTGATTTTAGCCATTCTGACAGGTGTAAGATGATATCTCAAAGTTGTTTTGATTTGCATTTCTCTGATCGCTAAGGAGGTTGAGCATGACATTAAGTTTCTTTTGGCCATTTGACCTTCTTCTGTTGAGAATTCTCTGTTCAGTTCAGTGTCCCATTTTTTAATTGGGTTAATTATCGTTTTAACATCTAGTTTTTTGAGTTATTTATATATTTTGGAGATCAGACCTTTGTCTGTTGCGGGGTTGGTGAAGATCTTCTCCCAGTCAGTAGGCTGCCTTTTTGTCTTAATGACAGTGTCCTTTGCTTTACAGAAGCTTCTCAGTTTCAGGAGGTCCCATTTATTCAGTGTGCCCTCAATGTATGTGCTGCTGGGGTTATACATCTTGGGGATATTTCTATAATTAGGTTAAGAATTTTATTTGTTCTTTTGAGTCACACTAGGTACGGCTGCTTACTTTTCATGACTTGTACTATTTGGAGATGTTTCCATAATTAGATTGGGAATATTATTTGTTCTTTTTGAGTCACACTAGGTGGGACTGTTATTTATGATATTTTAAGTATTTATCTCTTTTAACTATTATCAGCAAACAGTACATTATTAGGACTTGGCTTTCATTTTTGTACTACTAATAGTACCAAGAGGTGTTTTAATAGACCTTTTTTACTACATGATGTAGTGTAGATCCAGGCTGTGTGCTGACATAAGTGTTTTGTTTACAGCTAATCACTTTGCAAGGGGAGGTCATCAGGTTTTGTGTTTGTTTTAAAAAGTGGTTTTTTAGCTTTACTTATTTTCCATTTGTAGGGCTACATCTCTGATTTGACCCAATACTTTCTACTTCAGTATACCTGTGCTATAGCCACAACTTGTTATTTCTGTTTTCTGTAAGTTTATACCACACAGCATCACTTGAAAGGGAAGTCAGTTGGTTAAGTGAGTTAAGGAGTGGTGGCATGCCTAAGACAATAAGCAATAGAGGTGAGGCGGCCAGATCTTGTCTTGCCCTCTAACCAGACTCATGATTATCGTAAATATCACCATAGAACCTTCATCCAGCAACTAATGGCAACAGAGGCAGAGATCCACATTGGAGCACTGGACTGAGCTCCCAAAGTCCAGTTGAAGAGTTTAAAGTTGTTTTCTTCTACTTCTTTTGGGTTAGGATTATCAAGTCTTCCTGTTGTGTGACCACTGGGTTCTGGTGTTACCATGTTGCTTTTTAGGTTGTTGGAGGGATTCTTACTTTGGCACCTACACATCTAGTCCTTCAAATGAGGCCTGCAGTGTTTTTGTGTCTTGGTCCAGTCCTTGAAGTGGCTGTCTGAGTGTTTGGGAGTTTTTGTTGATATGCTTTACTATCACTGTCTGTCTCAGAAGTTTCTGAGGTCTCTATATGCCTGCTCTCTCACTCTTCTTTCCTGGTTTGCTCTCTTTGTGCTCTCTTAATCCCCTCAGTGTTGGAGCAAGCTCTTGGTCCCCTCAGTATTATAGCAAGCTTTCAGCTCTTAGGCAGGGTGTGGCTAGTACCTTAGGGGGTGTCCCATGGGTGGGATTGGGTTTGAGGGGATCTTAGCCACAGGAAACTCCCTGCTGGCTTTCAATAAAAGCTGAGGGAGTTGGGGAGGGGCCTGGAGTTTTGTCCGACTGGGGAGGTCCTAGAGAGTGGGGCGTCCTGCCATGTTCACTCACCTCTTAAGTCCCCTCAGTATTGGAGCAAGCTGTGTTTAAAGTACAACCCAAGTTGCAGGAGGATAGCCTTTATTATTTTTTAAAAAGATTATTTTAAAAAAGATTTATTTTATTTGTATGTGTGTCTTGAGTATGTACCAGGTGTGTGCTGGTGTCTTTTGGCATGGTGAGAAGAGTTCAGATATCCTGGAACTGGAGTTACATGTCAATGAACTTACTCATGGGGCTGCTGTGATCCAAACCCAGGTCTCCTAGAAGAGCAGCAAGTACTCAGTGCAAAGCTATCTTCTCAGCCCCACCTTGAGTACATTGTTTTACAAAAAGTTAAACTGTAATCTTTACTATGTTGGTTATAAATTAAAGAACTAGAAGTTTTTTACATTTATTTCCACACACAGGGTGGGGGGAGAGAAAGAGAGAGAGAGAGACAGAGAGAGAGATAGCACGATACCAAGCTAATTTATAAAAGAAAGCATTTTACAGTTTCAGAGGGTTAGTGCATCACTGTGACTCTGGAGTCTCCAACATCTTGGATCTTTAGTACAAATCCAAGCTTCTTGTTCTCAGCTTTATATGATGGCCTCTATGGGCCTTCAAGCCACATGACATCAGGGCTGTAACATTTTTCTCAGAACTAATGAGGAAGATTTCACAACCTCTTAACTCCAGTATTTTGGATTCTAAATTCAGGCAAGTATTGTTGTACATTTTGGATGGAATATGGCTCTCTCATTGGATTCCATTTGTATAAACTTTGAACTCTTGGTGTTTTCCTTCGTTGAATAAGCTTTACTTTGTTTTTGGAGTAGATTCTCTAGGGATTTTCTTTTTACATGTTTCATGGTCATCTAGGTGGGATCTTTACCTTCATTCCATTTCTCTGTACCTCTTTCAGCACAAACCTAGGTGTAGGCATTTTATTTCCTGTTCTTCCTTTTTCTCCTCAGATTGTGCATTTGTATTTCTCTTTGCTCGGTTTGCACTTTTCTTTCTTTCTTTCTTTCTTTCTTTCTTTCTTTCCTTCTTTCTTTCTTTCTTCCTTCCTTCCTTCCTTTTTTTTTGGGGGGGGACAGTGTTTCTTTGTAGCTTTGGAGCCAGTAGTTGGGGTTTTAGCTCAGTGGTAGAACACTTGCTTAGCAGTTTTTCATTTTAGAGCTGCATTAAGAATGATTACTAATAACCATGAGTCAATACTGTGTTGAATGAAATCTCTGCCAATAATATTGTTCCAAAACTCTTCAATTTAGCCTCAAGCAGGTTCTTAGGACAAGGGCCAAAAGCAGCCACATTGTTGGCTAAAACATTACAAGAATTGTCTTTATTCCAGTTTCTTTTTAATTTTTTTTATTTTTTATAAATAATACCATTCAAAATTTGCACTTCCTCCCCTCCTCCCATTTCCCTCCTACTCCCCCACTCACTCTTCCCCTTCTCTGCCAATCCTAAGAGTGCAGGGTACCCTGCCCTTTGGGAAGGCCCTCCCCCCTCCATCCAGGCCTAGGAGGTGTGCATTCAAACAGACTAGGATCCACAAAAGCCAGTATATGCAGTAGAGACAAATCTCAGTGCCATTATCATTGGCTTCTCAGTCAGCCCCCATGCCTCCAGCTGGATTTAGCTCAGGCACACTGTCTCAGTGGGTGGACCTACCCTGCCTGGTCCTGATGTCCTTACTCATCTTCTCCCTCCTTCTGCTCTTCAACTGGATCTTAGGAGCTCAGTCTAATGCTCTGCTGTGGGTCTCTGTCTCTATCTCCATGAAGGTTCTATGGTGATATTCAAGATAATCATCAGTGTGAGTATGGGACAAGGCCAGTTCAGGCACCCTCTCATCTACTGCCCAAGGATCTAGCTGGAGATATCCCCGTGGACACCTGAGAATCCTTCTAGAGCCAAGTTTCTTGCCAACCCTAAAATGGCTCCCTTAATTAAGATATCGTCTTCTCTGCTCCCATATCCCCCCTTCCTCCATCGCAACCATCCCACTCTCCCAAGCTCTCCCTAATTGTTCCCTTCTCCCTTCTCTCTCCCCCCTCCGCTTCATCCTACCCCATCCCCAAGTTCCCAACTTTTGCCCAGTGCTCTTGTCTGCTTCTAGTTTCCAGGAGGATCTATATGTTTTTCTTTGGATTCACTTTATTCCAGTTTCTAATACTGTTTCACCCTGAAACTTCGTGAACTGGGCCTCTATAATCCACATTGCTCTCAGTACTACTGTCTTCAAAGCTCTTGTAGCATTTTTAATCCCCACTTAAATCATTCAACCACTTCCCTCATGCAAAGTTCCCAAGTCAACATTCCTCTAACAAGCAGCTTGACCAGTCCTGTCACAGCAATACCATGTAACAACGTTATCATAGTTACTTTTCTATTGTAAAGAGACACCATGATGAAGGCAGCTTATAAAAGAAAACATTTAATTGGGGGCTTGCTCATGGTCAGAGAGTGAGTCCATGACCATCACGTCATGGGGCATGGCAGCACACAGGCATGACACTGGAGAGTAGCTGGGAGTTTTAACCTGATTTACAAGTTGGTAGCAGAGTTGGTAGAGGGGGGGCTGGACCTGTCTTAGGCTTCTGAAATCTCAAAGTCCACATCGTGTGAAACACCTGTCCAACGAGGTCACATCTAATCTTTCTCAAAATGGTTCCACCAACTAGGGATCAAGCATTTAAATATAGGAGCTTTTATGGGACCATTCTCTTTCAAACCACCACATTAATCAAAATACTATTTTAGGACCCAAATTGCTCAATAATATATGATTAAGAAACAGCAACGCAGATTCAGAGACTACTAGAGAAAAGAAATATATATTATAAGCATTATAAGCAACTTCTAAAACTTGACAGAGATATATTGCTGCCTGGACAGTAACCCAAAGTTCTTCTGTAACATCGGAAAATTTTTCTTCAGCCTACAGGCCCATAGTATCTGGCAGACTTTTCCATGAAGCAGTGAATTTGAAAGGCTGTTTTGCCTCTATTGGCAGTTTGTCAGTCACTTTCTTCTGTGTCCTGCAGAATGTCTGGAACATTTCATGAAGCAGGAACCCTGAGGACTCAGGAGACATTTTTATGGTGTTGGATTTCTTCTACTTTATGCAAGTTACAGGGATCAAACTCAGGTTGCCACGCCTTGGTGGCAAAAACCTTTGCCTTTTGAGCCCTCTTATATTTTCACTGGAATAAGGGAATAGACTTCCTCCCTCATTCTGAAGAACCACAGAAAACACCTTTTTCTTTTAGTGGGGCATGAGAATGTTTGCAGTTGGAGTATGGAAGGATGTTTTGCACACATTTTCTCTGTCTCTGTCTCTTCAGAAAACTGCCCTTGTTGAGGGACCAGGTGTATGCCAAGTTTGCCTATTTAGTATTGGGAGTGATAAGCCAGAGAAAATGAGCGGGTTGTCTGAGTTTCCTACCAGACTCAGGCATTGAGGTCCAGTATGGTGTTTTCCAGCAGAAATTTCTTTTCAATTCTATTTTGTTTCTTATTGCCGTTTCCTAAGAGGTCTCTTCAGGTACTTAATGCTCTTTGGGCTTCCTCTCCTGAGAAGTACTTTATATGTTTATTATTTGTATATCTTAAAGTTTTTCTGAGGTCTATATTTGAACTTAATATGCAGCCCATGCTGGCCTGGGACTCAGGATCCTTTCCCCTCAGTCTCTCAAGTGCTAGGATTACAAGCATTTGCCACCAGTGTCCAGTGCTGAGCAATACTCTAGCCTGAGATGTATTTGAACAACATCAACTTTGATCCACTGGGAAGTGTACTTTGTGGTATACTTTTTCCCTCTTGGTAATTGTCTCCTTCTTGTTCATGGGTGATCTCTTGAGGCTGAGTGAAACTGGTGTGGTTGAAGACTGAGTCAGAGGAGCTGAGGGGGGATGCCCAGGAGAACTCTTCATCCAAACTGTAAATACCCATTGATGCAGAGTGACAGGGGGAGGACTTGTGTATTGTAGTGGTGAGCTGCGGGCCTCTTCCCACAGCCGGGCTCATGGCTGCCTGGCTAGCTCATGCCCCAAAATAACGACACACACACTATATTCTTTTAAACACTGCTTGGTCCATTAGCTCTAGCCATTACTGGCTAAATCTCATATCCTGCAATGAGTCAGATTTAGATGAGCTCTGTCACTGTGATCTCACATAGATAACCTATTCAGTGTTCACGTCCAGGACATTGAGTTTTAATTTTTGTCCTAATCTGATAAAGAAAAAAGATGAGGAGAATAGAGGAGCCTGATGTAAGGCCTCAAAATGGATCATTTGAAAAGTAAGACTGCCTGCCTCCACGTGTGCTTCCAACCTTTATTAGCAAATCCATCCTTCCATAGATTAGCTATACACAACCCAAGTGTCCAGCACACTACAAACCACAGTTTAAACCTAACTGCTTTTGATTTCTGGAACAATTGCTGTCCCATCAATGTCTCATAACAACACAGCAAGGTATGTAAGAATGCCCCACACACCCCCTTACAGGAATTTCAGGACCCCAAAGAGGCAGCAAGTTATCTTTATAGGAAATAAAAATGTTTCTGCAGGGACAAAATGAGGTACATTAAAAAACAGATTGGTGTACTCACTACGATTGTATGTGATATGACGCACACAGGATTTTGGTTCTGAATACTTGCTCCTCAGGAAGTTTTTGAGGTTGTGGAGAACCAGAACCTTGCTGGAGGAATTGGTGTCTGAAAGGATTAGCCTTGATGTATCAGGGCATCTTTCATTGGTCCCCAATGTTTACTGATTTCCTTACAGAGAACGAGAAGCCTCCAACTCCTGCTGCCATGGCTTCTGCAACATGAACAGTGAGAACTTCCTCCACACCCGGGTTGTTTTCATCAAATAAGAATGTGTAAGTCAAAAGCAATCTACCACACCAGTTTAGAATTATGATTCATAAAATGGTTATTTCTTTTAAGGGGCTCCTGCAACACACCTATTTGGAAATAGCAGCAAAATTTACCAGTATGTGACAAAAACCTATTTTGGTTTATTGTTTTCAGTCTTTCTGGAGAAAGGATCTGATCTCTAGAGGGGGTCCCAGAAAGCCTTGGGGTGACCCCAACGAGGACCTTGGGCAGGTGAGCTGTGGGTGCCTGCACTGTGCCATGTCCCTAGAAACTACGCGTGTATTGTCCCATAATCAGACTGATGACTATCTTGAATATCACCATAGAACTGATGTACAGAAAAGGATGGAGATATAGACAGGGACCCACATCAGAAAACTAGACTGAGCTTCCAAGCTCCAGTTGAAGAGCTGAAGGGGAGAGAATAAGAGCAAAGAACTAAGGAATACAAGGGCTTGGTCCACGCACTGAGACACTGTGTCTGAGCTAATGGGAGGTCAACAAAACCAGAAGTGCTGGGACTGACAGAGCATGGGATCAAAGTGAAAGCATTATATATAGATGCATACCTTCCTCAATCTGGATGGAGAGGGGGCATGGGATTCCAACAGGTCAAGGTACCCTGCCCTGTATTAGGACAGGATTTGGAGTGGAGAGGATTGGTGGTTGCATGAGTAGTTAGGGAGAGGAGGAAAGGAAGTGGAAATTTGAAATTTATCATTTATGAAGGAAGAAAAAATCAATAGAAGATAACCAATGGAGAGATGGGATCTAAGAAAAAAAAACTTTCATGTGAGTTGTTGACTCAGACACCAAAAACTTTTTCAGAAAAATAAGATACAGGGACTGAGTTGCTTGGGCAAGAGTGTGACTTGAGTAATTGGGAAGATGAGTGGGGGCTTAATTTGGGTCCCCTGGTGGCTGAATACATCTTTTGAGGAGCTGAATGCTTGATGTTTCTGTGGGTAAATAGGGAAGTAACAAGCTTGTGAGGGGATTTCTGACATAAGTAGAGCCTTGGTGAGGTCACAAAGCCTTGATTCGTTGGGTAGCAACTCTGTTCCACTCAAAGCACTAGTCTTCCATGAAGGTGGGTTTATTATCCTCACAGTGCCTGAGGAGGACCGTTCAGCTCCTGGTCTCCACAACTGTTCAACAGGCTTTTTGCACCTGAACATTTCCGGAAGATGGAATCTGGAGAGGTAGGACATTTTCTTTTGGTAAATATGTTTCCAAAGCAACTAAGACCTCTGTCGTACAAAAAAGTTTTCCTTCAACTGTCCTGCGGGTCCACCATTTCTGTTGTTACAAGCTCCTATATTTGATAGCTGTGGGGATGGTGAATGCCAGCTATTCTTCCCACTTTATCTTGGCTAACAATATCAAATTCATCAATCCACTAAAATGGCAAAGCTCCTCTTAGTTCATAGGTGTTTTAAAAGATACTAATTATTTCTCAATGGCTGCTGTTGCCCAGAATAATGAGTCTTTCGGGTTGAAGTGGTTCTCACAGTACTCACTTCCACAATGAAGACACAGAATGGCTTTATGTAATTTACCTGGGTCTGGATCAGGAGACCCAATACAGAGAGCCAGTGGACTGGAGTGCCATGACCTTGGGCAGGCTGTCTTGGATTGAGCCCCCTACCTATTAGCTTGATGTCGAAGGAGACGTGCAGCTGTCCTTCGAATTCTTTGTTATCTGTTCAGATATTTCTTACTCGTTTTGGGGATAGGCATACTTTCTCCTCTCAGCAGAGGTCTTTTGCCTTTGGGCAGAAGGAATGTGTCTCTGAGATTGCTATACTGAGCTGTAGAGAAAAATTTCCTAATTGTCCTATTTATTTCTTAAGAGAAAATTAGAGTTAGGTATGCAAGCCTGTTAATCAATATCTTTGTCTCCTGCACCACAGTTCTTCCAGAAAAGAGCCTTGACCTCATAGACTCCGCTTGTTATCCTTGCAGACACTCATGGTTGAGGCCAAGACTTTGTTTCTGAATTAAACAAAAGGAAAGTTCTTTCAACCTAGAGAGTGGGCAGCTATGGAGCCCAAGCACAGAAAGATAGCCAAGAACAGCGGACCAAGAGGTCAGTGGCCTATCTCAGTAAGTCTACAGCCATGATGAAGATGCCTCTTAGTGTGAGATGCATGCCACCTGTCCAGAAGCGGAATGGGTCATCTCTCCAGAAGCCAAAACTGAGTAGGCCTTTTGAGGCCCTGGAGAATATTGTTGGCCGCAGAATTTCTCACGGCTGGAAGGAAGCTAATGAACCAGTCACCCAGTGGAAAGCCATCATTCTAGATCAACTGCCAACAAATCCCTCTCTCTTTTTGTTGAAGTATGATGGGATAGATTGTGTCTATGGTTTGGAGCTTCACAGTGATGAAAGGATTTTAAACCTTAACTTCCTGCCTAACAACGTACCATTTCCTCAGGAGACAGACACTCATCTCTCAAACACCATAGTTGGCAGAGCAGTGAAACATACATTTGAGGGCACAAATGGCTCTAAGGATGACTGGAAGGGGATGGTCCTAGAGGAGGTGCCAATCATGAAGACCTGGTTCTATATTACCTACAAGAAAGATCCGGTCTTGTACGTTTACCACCTCCTGGTTGACTACCTTGAAGGCAACCTCCACATCATGCCATGCTCTATGGAGGAGTGGACTGGGGTTGTCCAAGATGAGGTGAAGACCATGAAGTCCTGTTTCTACATTACCTACAAGAAAGATCCAGTTGTGTACCTTTACCACCATCTAGATGACTACATTGAAAGCAACCTCCACATTATGCCAGGATGTCCTCCAATAGGGGTGAATTTGGAATTAGGCAGGGATTCCTTGGCAGGCAAAAGCGTGCAGCACAACGAAAAAGATGGAACCCAAAAGATAGGTAAAATTATTTACCAAGTTCCCACCAAACCTTCCGTGCATTTCATCAAGTTTGATAATGACTTCCATATCTATGTCTATGATTTGATGAAGATCTGTTAAAGTGAAATTCACAAATTTTGGGGGTCAGACTTAAAACTGTGTTTGGGGAACTCTTTTTTTCAGAAATACCTCAGGTCTTCTATTAATCCTGGTATCTTTCCCAATGGAATTTTTTTTTGCTCTAAAAATAAAATTTGTGAAGTTGTTATGTTGTTTGGTGAATGATGGAGTTTCTGGTGGATGGGACATCACAGAAAGACAGGCCTCAAAACAAAACAGGACTTATGGTCTTGTCCCCTAGGAGAGGGAATGACGAAAGGAGATGCAGTGTGTGGAAGAGGACAAGATGGCTGTTTAGGAAACAGAGGAGAGTGGCCAAAAAGATGTAGGATCTCAGAGAGGGATAATGCGGGAGGGAAAAACATGTCATATGGAAAGATGTGACATCGAGGTGTTGGGACTTAAGAGGATAGAGAGTGATCATGAAGGGTCACAAATGTGTACTCAGAAGCAAAGAAAATTTGGTTTCATTTGATTAATGATTTAATTCATACCATCTGGAAGTCACTGCGTATATTAACTCCACTGGAGCATGTTGAGTGACCCGGATCCTCCTGCCTAAAGAAAAGTGTCACCTATCAGTGGCTCTTCTACAATGGGGTGGACCTCAGGCTACCTACTTACTTTTGCCAGGCTTGATCTGCTACCTATTTTGTCATGCCTGGATTCTTTCTGTCTTGCACTCTCACAGGTCTTATGCATGCCATTCAACCCCTGTGAGTTCATTTAAACAATTGGCCTGCCTTAACTGTAAAACACTGTTCCCTTGTCATTGATCATGTTCTGTGGGATTTGGGCTATAAAACTCACAAACAGACTCACGCGCACCCAGGCTAAACTAGTAGTACATTGAATCACATTGGTGTGTGACATGCACAGATATGATGAATGCACCGAGCTCCATAAAATCAGTTATGTAGGGAATCAGTGATGTTAGGTGAAGTGTGGCAAAGACCCCACAAACCCATCAGACCCGAGGATACCAGTATGATATTGATGCCTGACTCCCATCATGCAAGGATCCTGACATCTTTAACAGGGCAGTTTTGGTTCCTTCATCTTCAAAAACTTGGTTAGTAAGGTTGTAGGTGTCAAACTGCCATTCAGAACCCAGCATGTAGGTCACCTGTGCCAGGTCAGGTGATTTGGCTACAATGTGGGTGAAAACTTGTACCAGGGCATGCTGGTACCCTCACCCCTTCTTCTCCTCAACATCATCATCACTCTCCTGGGTGGGTCTAGAGCACAAAGAAGGCAAAATGGACTAAGCTTCCTCCTTAGTGGATAACCTTATCTACCCTCAATTTGGACTGACTTTCAGAGGGCATGCAGCACATTTTATCCTATTAGCCATCTCTTTCATTGGATCACTCACTTATCCAATGAATGATTGAATTTATCCATTCCTCCATGTCTCTATCTTCTTCAATCCCTTCTTCCATTTCCCCATGTCTTGTGTCTACAGGTTGCCAAGATAAATCTACTATATCTCTTCTGTTCTAGAAACTTTCATTTGTAAAGAACTTGCCCTCTCAGGGGTGGATTTTTCTGAGTTCTCCGTAGATGGAGACCATATGAGGAGGAACAGAGGAGCAACTATGACAACACTTGCGCAGTAGAGTTAGGCAGATTACAGATGGATGCCTGGCAAGCCTGTACAATGAGTCAGATTCCCATGAGCTCTGTCACTGTGATCTCACATAGATAACTCATTCAGTGTTCACGTCCAGGACATTTAGTTTTAATATTTGTCCTAATCTGGTAAAGAAACCAAGATGAGGAGAATAGAGGAGCCTGATGTAAGGCCACAAAATGGGTCATTTGAAAAGGTAAGACTACATGCCTCCATGTGTGCTGCCACCCTTCTTAGGAAATCCATCTTTCCATAGATTAGCTATAGGCAACCCAAGTGTCCAGCACACTGCTAACCACAGGTTTGAAACTAACTGCCTTTGATTTCTGAAACAAATGCTGTCCCGTTAAGGTCTCATAACAACACAGCAAGGTATGTAAGAATGCCCCACCATCAGCTTAGAGCAATTTCAGGACCCCAAAGAGGCAGCAAGTTATCTTTATTGGAAATACAATTGTTTCTGGAGGGACAAAAGGATGTACATTAAAAAAAAACGATTGGTGTACTCACTACGATTTTATGTGATATGGCCCACACAGGCTTCTGGTTCTGAATACTTGGTCCTCAGGAGGTTTTGTAGATTGTAGAGACCCAGAACCTAGCTGGAGGAATTGCGGTCTGAAAGCTCAAGCCTTGATGTTTCAGGGCATCCTTTCACTGGTCCCCAATGTTTACTGATTTCCTTACAGAGAACGAGAGGCCTCCTACTCCTGCTGCCATGGCTTCTGCAACATGAACAGTGAGACCCCCCTCCACAGCCTGGTTGCTCTCATCACATAGGAAGGTGTAAGTCACAAACAATCTCCCACAGCAGTTTAGAATTATGATTCATAAAATGGTTATTTCTTTTAAGGGGTAAACCTTACAGATTTCCATGCCAGACAACAGTCTTTTGCAGGATGAGGAGAGGAGCCTAGTAGCTGGATGTGGAGGTGGATGCATGAGAGCTTGATGGAGGAAGGTCATTGGTTAACTAATAAGAAACTGGCTTGGCCCATTTATAGGCCAGCCCTTATGTGTGTGGAGTAAAGAGACAGAATGTTGGGAGAAAGAAGCCCAGTAAGGAGTCGCCATGATTCTCCCACTCCAGACAGATGCAGGTTAAGATCTTTCCTGGTAAGCCAGCTCATGGTACTACACAGAATATTAGAAATGGGTTAGATCAATATGTAAGAGCTAGCCAATAAGAGGCTGGAACTAAGCGGCCAGGCAGTGATTAAAAGAATACAGATTCCGGTGTAATTATTTCGGGGCATAAGCTAGCCATGCGGGTGGCCGGGTACCGGGGACGCAGCCCTGCCGCTCTTATTACAACAAGAGCAAGCTGAAGACAGTTACTACATTTTGAAAGAGAGAGACACCACACCCCAATGGCCTTTATCTCAGTTGCTATAGCCTGAAGGAGCAGAAAGAGCTACTGCAACACACATATTTGGACATAGCAGCAAAATTTACCAGTATGTGACAAAAACCTATTTTAGTTTATTTTGTTCATGCTTTCAGGTACATGGCAGAGACAGGATCTGCTTCATGCATTTCTGTGTCCAATGATTTCCCTTTAAGAAAAAACCCACAAACGCTCCCAACAACATCATCAGCATTCAACAACATGTCCATGATTTCTTTGCTTTGCCTTTGATTGAGCGGTAAATCATGCTGCTAGTTAATCTGTGCAAGCAATGTGAATTTCTCTGTAAATATATAGACAGAATTGACAGGTATCTCAAACATGTCAGGGGGTCACACTGCAATGGAGTGGGTTAATCATCACCATGTGACAGTGACATATTTAAGATCTCTCCTTTGTCTTTAAATCTCAGAATTGTCAAGATGTTATGTCTCTGTGCAGACTTCTCAGGGTTTTCTCCCATTCATGGTTTCCATGGATGTTTGCTAGTTACGCTTACATGTCTTTTGTCAGATTCTGTCAGTTTTTGCCATGCACTCTCAGCTCCCCAACTTCTCCTGCCCTAAGATTCTAGTTCCAGGCATTTTAGACATCTTGTGACTGTTGCACGAGTGTCTCATGTTCCGCCTAAATGATTTGGAATGTTATTTAGCCTGAGTTTTAACTTCCATCCCTGAGTTCATTGACTTTCCTTGACCATATTTCTTGGGCCACTGAGCTGAACTACAAGGGGTTTGCTCCAGTTACTTCTCCATGCTGAGACAGCCTACACTCTCAGTACTACTGTGATAGTGTTTCTGTAGCAAGTATTCTTCTCAAGATAAGAAGAAATTTCAATATTATAATCCATCTGCTGTTATTGTGTCTTAAACACACAAACACACCTCCATAAGTTAATGCACACACACTGTTGATATCTCAATTCAGGGTGCCGTTCTGGGGTTAGTAAGAGGCTTCTCTCTAGAGGGGTTCCTAGAAATCCATGGGGTGACAGCAACGAGGACCTTGGGCAGGTGAGCTGTGGGTGCCTGCAGAGTGTCTCATTGTCATGAAAAGTCCTAAGTTATTTAAACATTAAATAGCATATTCTGTAGTCTTTGAAATATATGAAGAATGTCAATCTAAAATATATCTATGTACATCTAGAAAATCTAACATGACTACAAACTTTACTATTATAGATAACTATTCATTAACAGCTTATATACATAACATTTTTACATGAGCTACACAATCACAATATCTTAATCAATATCAGAAATACATATACATATAACAAATTGACCTTAAATTTAAATCACTGAAGCAAAATCCATATCAATGCAAATTATTCATACCTATATTGTATCCCCCTTTAAATGTAAAAGAACATTTAAAAACAATATTTGGGAAAATGGAAGAAGTTATTTCTCTCCAAACTGCTTCCTGCTGAATGGTGCCACTGTCATTCAGGTCTTTTACGGGATAACCTGTCTGCTAGTTTCATCTCAGTTGGCAGATGAGCGAAGCAATTTTTTGAGGGTATTCACAGCAACCCTTCAGGAGGGCGTGGTCTATCATACCATATTGGGGTCGAATAAGCAATCCGCAGGGGGTCATCATCCCGGCCAGCTCAGTTAGTAGAGCATGAGACTCTTAATCTCAGGGTCCTGGGTTCGAGCCCCACGTTGTGCGCCATTCTGTAGTAGGAGCTGTGGGCTGTGTTTCTGCTGCCCCAGTTCCTGGTTGCCTGGCTAGCTTATTCCCTGAAATAACAACACACAAACTGTATTCTTTTAAAGACTGCTTGGCCTATTATATCTAGCCTCTTCTTGGCTAACTCACACCTGGACTAGACCATTTCTAATAATGTGTATAGCACCCCAAGGTGCGCTTACCGGGACGATTTTAGCCTACTTCCATCCTGGGTCGGAGCTTCATCGCATCTGTCCCAGAGAGCAGAGCTAAGGTGTATGAGCTCACATCCTCTTCCTCCCAGCATTCTGTTCTGTTTACTCCATCCACCTATGTACTAACCTATGAGCGCCCAGCAGTTTTTTTTTTATTTTTTAACCAATGACCTTCCTCCATCAATTATGTATACAGAATTCTGCCTGCATGTATTTTTGCATGCTAGAACGTGGTATGAGATCTCACTAGAGATGGTTGTGAACCACCATGTAGATGCTGGGATTGAACCCAGGTCATCTAGAAGAGCCGTCAGTGCTCTTATCTTCTAAGCCATTTCTCCTCCCCTGCGTGGCAACATGGATCATGCTGTCCTTGAACTTCCAAAAATCTGCCTGCCTTTGCTTCTCCAGACGGGATTAAGGCCTGTACCAATTATTCCCGGCTGAGAGCTTGTTTTTAGGCTGTGGCATAACAATACAGCTATACTTCAACTCTTGGCTGAAGAAAGTCAATTATCAGAGAGGGCCATCCTCTTCAGTGCAGCTTGAGAAGGTCACACTTAGAACAGTGAGGAGGGAAGGGAAAACCTTCCTAGCTAGCCATATCAGCCTGTCAATCCGGTGATCAATGGGATTAGGATGTCTCTGCCGAATTACCCTCACATCTCAAGTACTAACATTCTTATTCCAAGTAAGTTGTGAACAGTAGCTCTGTTTTTCATTTTTCAAATCCCATGTCTCTATTTCTATGACCAATGACCTTCTTATTTACCACATTATTTAACTAATAATCATTTCTGTATTTTGCTTGGTGGGTCAGAGCAATTGGCATTCACTCTAATTGTACTTAAAATTTTGTTTTTAAAATTTTTACCTTGAAGAATAAAATACATTGCCATTTAAAAATAGCTTTATAGCCAAGTGTTTATGCATGTATCCCAGCACTTGGTTGGTGACAGCAGGAAATCAGGGAGTTAAGAGAGTCATCTTTGGCTACATAGCAAGTTCCAGACCAGCCTGGAGTATATAAAACCCTATCTTTAAGGAGTAGCTTCACTGAGATATAATTCATATGATAGCATATGATCTACATATTGTTTACAATGTGTAACTACCTAGGTGGTGGTGATGCACACCTTTAATCCCAGCACTCAGGAGGCAGAGGCAGGCAGTTAGTTCCCTGTGGATTCTTTTATAGCCAGGACTGTTTCACAGACAAACCTTTTCTTGAAAAACCAGAAATAAATAAATAAACAAAGAAACAAACAAATAAATGTGTAACTGAGTGGCTTGCAGTATATTGGTAGAGTTGTGCAGCAATCACCACAGTCTAATTTGGGACTATTTTACCTTCCCCAAACAAACACATATACTTTGAGAATCACTGTTCATTATTTGTCTCTCTTCCATGCCATTCTTCCTTTCCTGTTTTGTTTATTTTTTTCAAGGCTCTTCTTGAATAACTTTAAGCTCTAGATCTTTTTGCCCCACCTCCTAAATGCTGGAATTACAGTTGTGCACCGCCACATTCAGCTTCACACTTACTGCTGTGGACATCTTGACATTTTGTGTAAATAGATTTATACAGGAATTATTTTTTTGCTACTTACAGAAATGTATTCAAGGTTTATCCATATGGCTATGTATCTGAATTTATTTATTTTTATTGCTGAATAAAACTCCATTGTATGAATGTACTTGTATCACATTTTATTTGTTCATGAAGGTGGTGCATATTTTGATCATTTCTATTTTGGGATTGTTAAGAACAATGTCCTATGTCCTGTTTTTTTTTTTGTGTCTGTGTGTGTTGACTCATGTTTTCCTTTCTGGAGATTAGAGCAAGCAGTTGTGATCATTGTGCAGCTTCCCTAAGGCAGTCCCAGAATGTTCCAAATTTCCAGTGGTGTAAAGGTGATTTGGTTGTCTGCTTGACTGACATCCCCTTTGCTGAAGGCACTTAGAGCAAGGGAGTGTATAGCAGCTGCCAATTAGGAAATCAGATTGCTCCATTCTCCAAGATTTTTACTTGTAAAAAAATAGACATCAGAAGAATGTTTCATTTTTATCTTTACTTTTTTTAATTAAGATTTTTTAAAACATACAGTCTCCTCCTTTTACATAACTATCCCCATTCCCACCCCTTCCTCTCCTCCTGCTTCCCTTACCTTCCCCATCCCACTCCCCCATCCACTCTTCATAAAGGGTAAGGCTTCCTGTGGGGAGTCAACAAAGTCTGACACTTCTCCTTGAGGCAGGACCAAGACCCTCCCCTGAGCAACGTTATCCCTCCAAAAGGAATGTGCTCCTAGATGCCAGTTCAAGTACTAGGGATAAAACCTGGTCTATAGCCTGTGACCCCACAGACTGCCCAAGCCTTACACTGTCCCCCATATTCAGTGGGCCTAATTTGGTCTTCTGCAGGTTCCCCCGCTGTCAGTCCAGAGTCAGTGAGCTCTCACTAGCTCAGGTCAGCTGTTTCTGTGGGGTACCAGGCGCGACATTATCCCCAACCTACCAGACCCCTCACGCTACACCCGGGTTTAATTCCCAGCACCCACATGGCAGCTCGCAGCTGTCTGTAACTCCAGTTCAAGAGAATCTGACATCGTTTTACCAATGCACATGAAATAAAGTTAAATAAAGTTAAAAAAGATAAGTAATGTAGAAACTATGCTGGCTGGAACATTTATTTCTGACTAAGGAAATAATTTAATTGAAATGTCAGTAACTTATCCTGCTCCAGATGAAGTTTTTTTTTAAGAGTTTAGATAATTCTCAATAAGTGAGTGATAAATTTAAGCATGTAAGAGATATTTGTACAACTAATTTAGGACTTTAAAATATAAACTACATATTGAAACATCTAAGCAGTCTAGAACACAGTTGTTAGCGTCAGTGTTATTTGTTTTGTGTTTTGAGACAGGGTTTTGCTATGTAGTCCTTTCTGGCTACGAACTCAAAGATCTGCCTGTCTCTGCCTCCAGACTATAGAAGGCATGGGATCAGACACCCAGCTTTAGTGTTTTTTGTAATGGTGCACATAGAGTTAGGACTCTGTAAAGTGCTACCTACCGTTATGTCTTGAAGAGTTAACATGCATCTTGCATTGTACTACATTTGGTTCTTCATTTAGTTATGTGCTTTGAGAATAGATTGGTGATTATGCAAAAGCTAAACCAGTAATAATAGCCACAAATAGTTCTAAGTATTTGGGTATTTATGTATTTAGCTTAATTATTTATTTATTTATTTATTTATTTATTTATTTCTGTCGATAGTCTTACGTAGTCTTCTGTAGTCTAAGCTGGCCTAGAACTCATGCAGTTTAGGATGACGCTTATTACTGCTGCCAATTCCACCTTAATGCTGGGGTTATGGGTGCACATCACCAAACCTGGGACAATTGAATATTTCCATTCTTTTGGAGTTTAAGAATCCATGTAATTGTTACATTGTATGTTAGATAAGTAATAATGTTCATCTGTCAAAAAGGATGACTTTAATTAAAGTATTGCTTTATATAAAATTTTAAAAATTTACCTTTTTGTGTGTATGTGTGTGCATACGTTTGTGTGCTTTGTTGTGTGTGTAGAGTCAGAGTGCAAGTATGCGGATATGTTCTCCCGTTCCACCTTCATGTGGATTCTGGTGATTGAATGTAGTTTATTAGGCATGTGCAGCAAGTACTTTTACTTGATAAGTCATTTTGCTGCCCTCAGTTTACATAGTTTTTTTTTATTGTTGTTGTTGTTGTTAAAATTGCAGAAGAATAGACTTTATAGACCTGGTTTTGTAGGAAGTTTTATTGGCCTGATATGATCTCAAGCATGTTTGTTGTTCTGGCATTACAGAGTAGAATACCGGTTTCTTCATACATATTCCCTGTCTAGTTTCATTCTTTTTATTGGCAGCATCTGTATTATTGTTATTCTTTTGGGTTTTTTGATGCAGGGTTTCTCTGTGTAGTCCAGGCTCTCCTGGAACTTGCTCTGTAGACCAGGCTCTCCTGGAATGCAGAGATCCACCTGCCTCTGACTCCCAAGTGCTGGGATTAGAGGCTTGTCTCACCACTCCAGGCAGCATCTGTAGTTTTAAAATTTGTATTTTTTTCTATTTTGAAAGTTGTGTCTTTACTTGTTTCTTTACATTTGTGCTTGCCATTTTTAAAAATTCTTCCTCCTATTTCCTGTAATTTAGAACTTTGAAACACACATTGTTTGGTGAAATAGTCAAGTAAGTGAGCAAGCATCATTGCTGTGAAAACAATGTGTTTCCTGGGGAAGCTCTGCTGCGAGTAAACAGTAAACTTCGAAAGGTTTTGTATGGAATGTGATCTTGTAAAGCAATATGGATGTATAAAAATAACAGACTCTGGACCTGATTGGTTTTCATATGGACTTTGATATAAGGAGTGGCTTTTATGGAGCACATTTGGTAATAATAGAGCTGGCCAAATGTTTGGGTTTGTGTGAGGTGAAGGACTTTATGACATTGGTAAAGAAGGGCGGTCAGTGGAGACCGTTAGCCTTGGAGAAACAAAGAAGAAGGTGGGGTGAGAACAGCTTTGAGGTCCAAAGGAAATATAATTGAAAGCATTCAGATAGTCATGGTGGTGCAAGCCTGTCATCCCAGAACTTGGGAAGTGGAGGCAGGAGAAACTCAAATTTGTATGCAGCCTGGTCTGTGTATCAAGTTCTAAGGTAGTCTGTGGTACACAATGAGTCCCGCTGACAAGAAAAACATTTAAAATAGATGTGGATCTGAGTGAATGTATCTTTTAGGTTTTGAATCATTTTTAGATGACTATAAATTTGCATGTAGTTGAACAAAATAATACAGGGATTCCTCTGTACTCTTTACTCAGTTTCCCCATTGATAACATCTTATAAAACTACAATGTCAGGTCCAAAGTATTGAAATTGTAATTGATAGTCAAATTGACATACTTCATCCTCACAAGGAATGCTCAGGGTACCTTTTTTATAGCTTGGCCCATTTCCCTCTGCCTGTATTTTCTCTTCCAACCTGACAACCAGTCATGTGTTTTTGTATCAGGTTTTCAAAGAACCATAACTTATATACCCTACCTAACAGTCTAGGACTGACTTTTTCCACTTAGCGCTGTGGTTTATCCTTTTGTTATAATGTAGGAACAGTGTACAATTTTTAATTGCTGAGTAGTTTGCCACAATATAACTGTACCGCAATTTATCATTTATTCATGAAGACATCTTGGTTGTCTCTGGGTCTTGGCTATTATAAATAAAGCTCTTATATAAACATATACATATAGACTTGTCTTAGAACATATGCTTTTCTTTTTTTTTAAATTTAGTTTTTTTGTTCTTTTCGAGACATGGTTTCTATGTAGCTTTTGGAAACTGTCCTGGAACTACCTCTTGTAGACCAAGCTGGCCTCTAACTCACAGAGATCCGCCTTCCTCTGCCTCATGAGTGGTGGGACTAAAGCTGTGTACCACCACTGCCCGGCTGAACATCTGTTTTTGATTCTTTTAGCTTATCCATGAGTAGAATGGCTTGTGTTATTGTAACTAACTTGCTTGCCAAAATGTTCTAATTCCTTCATATCATTACTAGCATTTGGTATTGCCATTTATAGAAATTTGGTTAGTCTGTATTATATATGTAACAGTTTTAACTGTAGGTGTTTTGTGTTTTGTTTTTTTCCCTCTGGTTCTTAGGTAACTGAGGCTGCTCTTGACCTCCTGGTGTTCTCCTGCCTCTATTTGAGCTACTGCATCAGGCTTCATTGTAGTTTTCATTTTAGTTCTTGTTAATGATGTTTAACATTTTACATGTGCTCATTTTTTTTATATATTACTCAGGGCTTCTTGCACTCAGGTACTTCACCACTGACCTCTACCTACTAATTTTTTTTCTTCCTTTCTTTTTTTATTAAGGAGGAGCAGAATTGTTTTTTCCTGAAAGGTTGAGGTCTTTTTTTATTTTTTTTATTTTTTGAGGAAATGGTTTAATATACAGAAGCACACGCATGTGTGTGTGTGTGTGTGTGTGTGTGTTAAGGAAAGTGGGAGTTGTACACACAGTAGTAAGGGTGGCTATAGACTTCTCAAGATAGAGTTGCTTGCAAGACAGTGTTCTTTGCAATCATGTATCAGGATTAGCTTTTCAACTAGAAAAGACCATTTTTATGGAGCAGGGAATTGCCAAATGTTTCTTGCATAATTCTAGAGGAAGAATGTCTTTCTAAGTAAGGGCTTTATTTTGCTTGAAGTTTTTAAGTCAGTTTTAAACTATAAGTACTTATATGTGATATTAGTAATGAATCAGAAAGTGGCTTCTTTTTAATAGTTCTATGAAAAAATACTTGATATCACTAATCATTAGAGTAATGAAAGCAAAACCACAGTGAGATATCATATTATTACCTCTTCTCTGTTCAGATGGTCATTGTGGAAAAGACAAAAGAAGCAAAGCTTGTGGTGCACACCTTAATTCCAGCTCTTGGAAGGCTGAAGTGGGAGAACTAGGAGTTCAACCTAGGTAAGGGCACCCTTGGCTACATAGTGCATAGTGAACTCAAGATCACCTTGCAGTATTACCCCCCCTCCAAAAAAAAAGAATAATAGAAAAGAAAAAAAAAGAAAAAAAGACAAAGTCATTTTGGTAAAGACATAATAAAAATCTCTATAGGCTGTTGGTGGAATTATGGCTTGGTACAGTCATTATGGAAAATAGTATGGAGATCCCTCAAAAAGTTAAAAGTAGAAACAAGATGATGAGCAATAGAAAATGATAGCATGGTGTTTACAAGCATGCATGTATACACACAGTGGAAGACAACTCATACTTAATGAAGGGAATCCCATCATTTTATGTGATCTAATCTGGAAGACAGTATAATAAATGAAATAAGCCTAGAACTGAAAGACATGGAAATACTGATTGTTTTAACTTATAAATACAATATAAAAGTTGAACTCAGAGACAGAGGCTAAAATGGTGGTTATCAGAGGCTGCCTGGGGAGAGGAGATAGGGAGATATTATTCCTAGGGTACAAAGTTTTAGTTAGGCTGAGTATGTTCTAGAGGTCTATTATTCATCACAATTGCTATAAACAATAATGTAGCTCCCTAGAATGGCTCAGTGATTGATGTACCATCACAGTTTCTAGAAAATGCCTCTGACAAAACTATGCTGTAATAGATTGTATTAGAAAACCCTTGTAATAGAATTGTTTACTTTCATACAAAGAAGATTGAGAAAACACCAAAATCTGCATGCGGTGTGGTTGTGTGGTGAGATTCATGACACCATCAGAATCAGAATGGTTCAGCGGGGCCTATGTTGAATCCATGTATGCTAAATATGTTCATGACAAGATCCAGCATACTTTCCTTATTGAAGATCAGAAATCGCTGTAAATGTATTGTAGCCCAGAATTATAAAGCTAAATAAATGTAGTCATTTTAAGGAATAAGAGAAACACATACTTGAAAATTGCAAAGAGTGTGGATCTTAAATGTCAGCAATAAAATGTGATAGGTAAGTGAGATGATAGTTGGTTACTTCAACTTAGACATTTTGTAATGTTTATCTGCATTAAGACATTTACCCTGTAAATTTATCTGTTGGTTATACTTTAATAAAGCTGAGTAAAATTGAAAAAAATGAAAGTATGCACTATCATCATTAGAACAAAAAAAGACATTGGCCTCTTTCAATAAGTTAAATTCTGGCAGATTGCTAGGGTAGGAAAATTAAGCCTTTAGTGTTTTATCAGCTGTCAGCTGTCATGCTTTGGACATCATGGCCTAGAATCTGTTCTTGTTATAGGCTTATTAAAGTAAGCTAGGGGTTTATTATTAAAGTTAATTCTGAAAAGAATCTCTTGGGCCATCTTTGTATTTTTTAATAAATATCCTACCCTCGGCTTGTTAAGGAATTTTATTTTTGTTACACAACAGGGTCCTTGAAGCTCAGCTTTCCTGATGCTCAATTTTTTTATTTTACAAATTTTGTAATTTACAAAGTTTGTTGATAAGAGGGGAGAAATTGTCAGGATATTTGAGACAGAGTCTCAGAGGGTTCTCATTTCCTTCTTTTTCTTCTGTTTACATTTTTATTGATTATTTGGGAATCTCACATTATGTGCCTCCATGGTGCTCACCTCCCAGTCTTCCCATTTCTACTTCCTGTCCACCATGATCTCCCCTCTTCAAAAAAGACAAGTCTATTTTGTATTGACTGTATATTCACTGAAATGGTAAAATTCTTAGTGGTCAAGTTCCCAAAGGGAATGAGTCTTTCTCAGCCTATATCCATGCCAGAAACCATCCATCAGCTGAGGAAAGCTTTGCAGTGGCTGGGATGGGGCGGGACTAGATGTCCTGCACCCATGCTACTGCCTGTATTGCCTGCACTGAGGGGCAGAGCAGGCTCTCCCATACTTACAGACATTAACATGGCTTCAGACATCAACTCTGACCATGGGCTTCCTCATGGACTTTGGTGGTAACTTGGACCACAGACATCAACCTGGCTGTTGGCCATATCAGAACCCTAGAGGCTGCATGGACCGTGTCCCTCAAACATGGTCTCAGGTGGTTACACATGCCACTCACACAGGCTTGGTACACCAAGCCAGCAGAGCCTGAGGACATCACAAAGGCATTGGACAGTAGCACAGACTCTGTAGGTCCATGTGGATCTCAGGCTTCATCTCTGTCTGGGAAAGCAGCATGGACCTCTAACACCAACACAGCCTCTTGTGCTATCGTGGACCACACTGGTCCTTCGAGGAGGTCCAATCCAGAAGATGAATGTTGCCTCACATCAGGCCTCCAATGTTGCCCAGAGCCAGGAGGAACTGCTGCCTGGCAACAGCTTCAAGGCTGTTGTATATCATGCTGTACTTGAACCTTTTGTGCCTACCCTGCCTCCAAACTAAGCATTCCCTGCCTCAGCCTCTCAAATGTTAGGATTATAGATATGACCCACCATGTCCAACAAAGCATACTGGAAATTTTTTCTTCATTTTTAGGGTAGAACCTCGATCTTATACACACTAGACAAATTCTTAGCTTCATCCTCAGACCAGAGAACTTTGTTTATTTTATAGATTGATTTTATTTTTATTTTATGTGTGACTGTTTTACCTGGATATATATTCTGGGTGAAGTGCCCAAAGGGCAGAAGAGGGTACTGGAGCCTCTGGAACTGGAGTGATGATTGCTAGCCTCCATTTGGGTGCTGGGAGCCAAACCAGGGTCCTCTAGAAATGCCATTATGTACTCTTAACCTCTGAGCAATCTCTCCGGCTTCGAAGAAAGGTTCTTTTAATTGAATTTTCTGTGTTTAGTTCATTCACAGGTTAGCAACTCCAAAGTCTTAGAAATGAAAAACTTGCTTTCAGTAGATGACTGTAAAGATTCTATGAGTTTGTAGGCTTTCTGGGGGTTGCATTGTTCTTGAATTCTAGCTTTAATCCATGGTGATCTGAAAAGATATAGGTGGTTACAGATATTTTTTGGAACTGTGGATGTTTTCTTTGTTACCAAGTATGTGGTCAATTTTCGATAAGGTTCCTTGAGCTGCAGAGAAGAAGGTATATTCTTTCCTATTTTGGGTGGAATATTCTGTAGATGTCTGATAAGTCCATTTGATTCATTACGTCCATTAATTCTCTTATTTCTCTTTTAGGTTTATGTCTAATTGACCTGTCCATTGGTGAGAGAGGAGTGTTAAAGTCTCCTACTATTAATGTGTGCGGTTTGATTGCTGCCTTGAGTTTTAGCAATGTTTCTTTTACATACGTGGGTGCTTTTATATTAGGGGCATAGGTATTCAGAATTGAGACTTCATCCTGATGAATTCTTTCTGTTAGGAGTAGAAAATGTCCCTCTCCATCTCTTCTGATTGATTTAAGTTTGACGTCAACTTTGTTAGAAATTAGTATGGCCACACCTGCTTGTTTCTTAGGTCCATTTACTTGATAAGCCTTATCCCAACCCTTTACTCTGAGTAGGTGTCTGTCTTTGTGGTTGAGGTGTGTTTCTTGTAAACAGCAGAATGTTGGATCCTGTTTTCGTGTCCAATCTCTTAGTCTGTGCCTTTTTATAGGTGAGTTGAGTCCATTGACATTAAGTGATATTAATCACCAGTGGTTGTTAACTCCGTTCATTTTTTAGTAGTAAATTTTGTGTGTTTGCCTTCTTCGAGTTGCGCTGGTGAAGGGTCTCTAATTGTCAGAGATATTGTGGTCATTGTTGGACTCCTTGGTTAGGTTTTTTCTCTTCCTCCATGCCTCCCATTCCCCTCCGCCTCTGCCCGCCACCCTCCCGCTCCCACCACTTCTCTTCTCCTCCCTCTCCAGTCCCAAGAGCAGTCAGGTTTCCCAGCCCTGTGGAAATTCCAAGGTCCTCCCCACTCCATTCAGGTCTAGGAAGGTAAACTTCCAAACTGACTAGGCTCCTACAAAGCCAAAACATGAAGTAGGATCAAAACCCCGTGCCACTGTCCTTGGCCTCTAGCATCAACTCTCATTGGCTGCCATGTTCAGAGAGTCTGGTTTTATCCCATGCTTTTTCAGTCACAGTCCAGCTGGCCTTGGTGAGCTCCCAATAGATCGGCCCCACTGTCTCAGTGGGTGGGTCCACCCCTCATGGTCCTGACTTCCTTGCTCATGTTCTCAGTCCTTCTGCTCCTCATTAGGACCTTGGAAGCTCAGTCTGGTGCTCCAGTGTGTGTCTCTGTCTCTCTCTCCATCCATCACTAGGTGAAGTTTCTATGGTGATATGCAACATATTCACCACTATGGCTATAGGATAGGTTCATTTCAGGTTCCCTATCCTCAGGTGCCCAAGGAACTAACTGGGGACATTGCCCTGGTCACCTGGTTGCCACTCCAAGCTCAAGTCTCTTGCCAACCCTTATGTGGTTCCCTTAACTAAGATATGAGTTCCCTGTTCCCATATCCAACCTTCCTATACCCCCAATCATACCGTTTCCTCAAGTTCCCTTCATCCTCTCCTTCACACTTTTCTCTCCCCATCTCCCCTCACCCCCATCCCACCCCACTCTCAAGATTTTAAATTTTTGCCCGGCAATCCTCTCTATTTCCCATAGCCAGGAGGATAACTATGTTTTTCATTGGGTGTACACACTTGTTAGCTTCTTTAGGATTACAAATTATAGACTCAGTGGCCCCTATCCATGGCTAGAAACCAATGATGAGTGAGTACATCCCATGGTCTTCTTTTTGGGTCTGGGTTACCTCACTCTGGATAGTATTTTCTATTTCCATCCATTTTCATGCAAAATTCAAGAAGTCATTGTTTTTTACCGCTGAGTAATACTTTAATGTATATATATTCCACACTTTCTTCATCCATTCTTACATTGAAGGACATCTAGGATGCTTCAAGGTTCTGGCTATTACAAATAATGCTGCTATGAACATAGTTGAACAAATGCTTTTGTCATATGAGAGGGAATCTCTTGGGTATATTGCCAAGAGTGGTATTGCTGGGTCCAGGGGTAAGTTAATCTCAATTTTTCTGAGAAACTGCCACACTGATTTCCAAAGTGGTTGCACAAGTTTGCAGTCCCACCAGCAATGGATGAGGGTACCCTTTTCTCCACAACCTCTCCAGCAAGGGCTATCCGTTGGGGTTTTGGTTTTAGTCATTCTGACAGGTGTAAGATAATATCTCAAAATTGTTTTGATTTGCAATTCTTCGATCACTAAGGAGGTTGAGCATGACATTAAGTATCTTTTGGCCATTTGAAACTCTTCTGTTGAGAATTCTCTGTTCAGTTCAGTGCCCCATTTTTTAATTGGGTTAATTATCATTTTAACGTCTAGTTTCTTGAGTTCTTTACATATTTTGGAGATCAGACCTTTGTCTGTTGCGGGGTTGGTGAAGATCTTCTCCCAGTCAGTAGGCTGTCTTTTTGTCTTAATGACAGTGTCCTTTGCTTTACAGAAGCTTCTCAGTTTCAGGAGGTCCCATTTATTCAGTGTGCCCTCAATGTATGTGCTGCTGGGGTTATACATCTTGGGGATATTTCTATAATTATGTTAAGAAATTTATTTGTTCTTTTGAGTCACACTAGGTACGGCTGCTTACTTTTCATGACTTGTACTATTTGGAGATGTTTCCATAATTAGATTGGGAATATTATTTGTTCTTTTTGAGTCACACTAGGTGGGACTGTTATTTATGATATTTTAAGTATTTATCTCTTTTAACTATTATCAGCAAACAGTACATTATTAGGACTTGGCTTTCATTTTTGTACTACTAATAGTACCAAGAGGTGTTTAGTAGACTTTTTTTCCTAATGATGCAGTGTAGATCCAGGCTGTGTGCTGAAATAAGTGTTTTGTTTACAGCTAATCACTTTGCAAGGGGAGGTCATCAGGTTTTGTGTTTGTTTTAAAAAGTAGTTTTTTAGCTTTACTTATTTTCCATTTGTAGGGCTGCATCTCTGATTTGACCCAATAGTTTCTACTTCAGTATACCTGTGCTATAGCCACAACTTGTTATTTCTGTTTTCTGTAAGTTTATTCCACACAGCATCACTTGAAAGGGAAGCAGTTGGTTAAGTGAGTTAAGGCGTGGTGGCATGACTAAGACCCTAAGCAATAGAGGTGAGGCAGCCAGATCTTGAGTTGCCCTCTATCCAGACTCATGATTATCATAAATATCACCATAGAACCTTCATCCAGCAACTAATGGCAACAGAGGCAGAGATCCACATTGGAGCACTGGACTGAGCTCCCAAAGTCCAGTTGAAGAGTTTAAAGTTGTTTTCTCTACTTCTTTTGGGTTAGGATTATCAAGTCTTCCTGTTGTGTGACCACTGGTTTCTGGTGTTACCATGTTGCTTTTTAGGTTGTTGGAGGGATTCTTACTTTGGCGCCTACCCATCTAGTCCTTCAAATGAGGCCTGCAGTGTTTTTATGTCTTGGTCCAGTCCTTGAAGTGGCTGTCTGAGTGTTTGGGAGTTTTTCTTGATATGCTTTACTGTCACTGTCTGTCTCAGAAGTTTCTGAGGTCTCTATATGTCTGCTCTCTAGGTCTTCTTTCCTGGTTTGCTCTCTTGGTGCTCTCTTAATCCCCTCAGTGTTGTAGCAAGCTCTTGGTCCCCTCAGTATTATAGCAAGCTTTCAGCTCTTAGGCAGCGTGTGGCCAGTACCTTGGGGGGGTGTCCCATGGGTGGGATTAGGTTTGAGGGGATCCTAGCCACAGGAAACTCCCTGATGTCTGGCTAGAAAATCTGAGGGAGTTGGGGAGGGACCTGGAGTTTTGTCCGACTGGGGAGGTCCTAGAGAGTGGGGCGTCCTGCCATGTGACTGTTCACTCACCTCTTAAGTCCCCTCAGTATTGGAGCAAGATGTGTTTTAAAGTCCAACCCAAGTTGCAGGAGGGTAGCCTTTATTGTTTTTTTAAAAGATTATTTTAAAAAAAGATTTATTTTATTTGTATGTGTGTCTTGAGTATGTACCAGGTGTGTGCTGGTGTCTTTTGGCATGGTGAGAAGAGTTCAGATATCCTGGAACTGGAGTTACATGTCCATGAACTTACTCATGGGGCTGCTGTGATCCAAACCCAGGTCTCCTAGAAGAGCAGCAAGTACTCAGTGCAAAGCAATCTTCTCAGCCCCACCTTCAGTACATTGTTTTACAAAAAGTTAAACTGTAATCTTTACTATGTTGGTTATAAATTAAAGAACTAGAAGTTTTTTTCATTTATTTCCACACACGGGGTGGAGGGAGAGAAAGAGAGAGAGAGAGAGAGAGAGAGAGAGAGAGAGAGAGATAGCACGATACCAAGCTAATTTATAAAAGAAAGCATTTTACAGTTTCAGAGGGTTAGTGCATCACTGTGACTCTGGAGTCTCCAACATCTTGGATCTTTAGTACAAATCCAAGCTTCTTGTTCTCAGCTTTATATGATGGCCTCTATGGGCCTGCAAGCCACATGACATCAGGGCTGTAACATTTTTCTCAGAACTAATGAGGAAGATTTCACAACCTCTTAACTCCAGTATTTTGGATTCTAAATTCAGGCAAGTATTGTTGTACATTTTGGATGGAATATGGCTCTCTCATTGGATTCCATTTGTATAAACTTTGATCTCTTGGTGTTTTCCTTTGTTGAATAAGCTTTACTTTGTTTTTGGAGTAGATTCTCTAGGGATTTTCTTTTTACAGGTTTCATGGTTAGCGAGGTGGGATCTTTACCTTCATTCCAATTCTCTGTACCTCTTTCAGCACAAACCTAGGTGTAGGCATTTTATTTCCTGGTCTTTCTTTTTCCTCTCAGATTGTGCATTTGTATTTCTCTTTGTCCTGTTTGCACTTTTCTTTCTTTCTTTCTTTCTTTCTTTCTTTCTTTCTTTCTTTCTTCCTACCATCCTTCCTTCCTTCCTTCCTTTTTTTTGTGGGGACAGTGTTTCTTTGTAGCTTTTGAGCCAGTTGTTGGGGTTTTATCTCAGTGGTAGAACCCTTGCTTAGCACTTTTTCATTTTAGAGATGCCTTAAGAATGATTACTAATAACCATGAGTCAATACTGTCTTGAATGAAATCTCTGCCAATAATATTGTTCCAAAACTCTTCAATTTAGCCTCAAGCAGGTTCTTAGGACAAGGGCCAAAAGCAGCCACATTGTTGGCTAAAACATTACAAGAATTGTCTTTATTCCAGTTTCTTTTTAATTTTTTTTATTTTTTATAAATAATACCATTCAAAATTTGCACTTCCTCCCCTCCTCCCATTTCCCTGTTACTCCCCCACTCACTCTTCCCCTTCTCTACCAATCCTAAGAGGGCAAGGTACCCTGCCCTTTGGGAAGGCCCTCCCCCCTCCAACCAGGCCTAGGAAGGTGTGCATTCAAACAGACTAGGATCCACAAAAGCCAGTATATGCAGTAGAGACAAATCTCAGTGCCATTATCATTGGCTTCTCAGTCAGCCCCCATGCCTCCAGCTGGATTCAGCTCAGGCACACTGTCTCAGTGGGTGGACCAACCCCGCCTTGTCCTGATGTCCTTACTCATCTTCTCCCTCCTTCTGCTCTTCAACTGGATCTTAGGGGCTCAGTCTAATGCTCTGCTGTGGGACTCTGTCTCTATCTCCATGTATTGCTGGACGAAGGTTCTATGGTGATATTCAAGATAATCATCAGTGTGAGTATGGGACAAGGCCAGTTCAGGCACCCTCTCATCTACTGCCCAAGGACCTAGCTGGAGATATCCCCGTGGACACCTGAGAATCCTTCTAGAGCCAAGTTTCTTGCCAACCCTAAAATGGCTCCCTTAATTAAGATATCGTCTTCTCTACTCCCATATCCACCCTTCCTCCATCGCAACCATCCCACTCTCCCAAGCTCTCCCTAATTCTTCCCTTCTCCCCTCTCTATGCCCCCTCCCCTTCATCCCACCCAATCCCCACCTGCCCAACTTCTGCCCAGTGCTCTTGTCTGCTTCCAGTTTCCAGGAGGATCTATATGTTTTTCTTTGTGTTCACTTTATTCCAGTTTCTAATACTGTTTCACCCTGAAACCTCTTGAACTGGGCCTCTATATTCCACATTGCTCTTAGTACTACTGTCTTCAAAGCTCTTGTAGCATTTTTAAGCCCCACTTAAAACATTCAACCACTTCCCTCATGCAAAGTTCCCAAGTCAACATTCCTCTAACAAGCTGCTTTACAAGTCCTGTCACAGCAATACCATGTAACAACTTTATCATAGTTACTTTTCTATTGTAAAGAGACACCATGATGAAGGCAGCTTATAAAAGAAAACATTTAATTGGGGGCTTGCTCATGGTCAGAGAGTGAGTCCATGACCATCACGTCATGGGGCATGGCAACACACAGGCATGACACTGGAGAGTATCTGGGAGTTTTAACCTGATTTACAAGTTGTTAGCAGAGGTGATGGAGGGAGGGGCTGGACCTGTCTTAGGCTTCTGAAATCTCAAAGACCACCTCCTGTGAAACACCTATCCAACGAGGTCACATCTAATCTTTCTCAAAATGGTTCCACCAACTAGGGGTCAAGCATTTAAATATAGGAGCTTTTATGGTACCATTCTCTTTCAAACGATCACATTAATCAAAATACTATTTTAGGACCCAAATTGCTCAATATTATATGATTAAGAAACAGCAAAACAGATTCAGAGACTACTAGAGAAAAGAAATATATATTATAAGCATTATAAGCAACTTCTATAACTTGACAGAGAGGGAACGCGGTCTCCTGCTGCTGGGGCTGCAGTGTCCACTGTGCTCTCCTTGACCGGCTCTGCCTGCCCCCCATTTCCCTTGGCCCCTGGCTAATTGGGGAGTCCCTCTGTAGGTGCTGAGAAGTTCCATCTGGAAGGGTGAGTGTGCGCTATCCTGGGGTGGACTGTCCCAGTAGAGAGCACAAACGCCCCTCCCCCAGCACCTGCTGCAGGGCTTTCTTTCCTACACATGCGCCCCCACCACAACCCCCATGCCTGTCTTGTCTGCAAGGTCCTTTGCTGTAGAACAGTTTCCTGCCCTTTCACTAAGGCTACCAACCCAGAGCAGTGAGTGCCTGACTTGAGGGCAGGCCTCAAGGTCCCCGCCAGGGAACTCGGGCCCCTGCTGCTGGGGCTTCAGTGTCTGCTGTGCTCTCCTGGACCGGCTCAGCCTGCCCCCCATTTCCCTTGGCTACTGGCTCATCGGGGCTACCAGGAGTCCGTCTGTAGGTGCTGAGAATTCCCATCCGGATGGGTGAGTGTGTGCTATCATGGGGCGGACTGTCCCGGTAGAGAGCACAAACGCCCCTCCCCCAGCTCCTGCTGCAGGGCTGTCTTCCCTACACTCGTGCCCCCACCCCCACGCCCAAGCCTGCCTTGTCTGCAAGGTCCTTTGCTGTGGACAGTTTCCTGCCCAACCCAGAGCAGTGAGAGCCTGACTAGAGGGCAGGCCTCAAGGTCCCCGCCAGGGAACTCCGGCTATTGCTCTGGGGCTGCAGTGTCCACTGTGCTCTCCTGGACCGGCTCTGCCTGCCCCCCATTTCCCTTGGCCCCTGGCTCATCAGGGCTACCAGGAGTCCCTCTGTAGGTGCTGAGAAGTCCCATCTGGAAGGGTGAGTGTGCGCTATCCTGGGGTGGACTGTCCCAGTAGAGAGAACAAACGCCCCTCCCCCAGCACCTGCTGCAGGGCTTTCTTTCCTACACACGAGCCCCCACCCCCACCCCCAAGCCTGCCTTGTCTGCAAGGTCCTTTGCTGTAGAACAGTTTCCTGCCCTTTCACTAAGGCTACCAACCCAGAGCAGTGAGTGCCTGATTAGAGGGCAGGCCTCAAGGTCCCCGCCAGGGAACTCGGGTCCCTGCCGCAGGGGCTGCAGTGTCCGCTGTGCTCTCCTGGAACGGATCTGCCTGCCCCCCATTTCCCTTGGCCCCTGGCTCATCGGGGCTACCAGGAGTCCCTGTGCAGGTGCTGAGAAGTTCCATCTGGACTGGTAAGTGTGTACTATCCTGGGGCGGACTGTCCCAGTAGAGAGCACAAACCCCCCTACACTAAGGCTACCCAACAAGAGCAGTGAGTGCCTGCCTAGCGGGCAGGCCTCAGTAACCCCCCCGAAAGGGAGCGCAGGCACCTCCAGCTTGTACTGCAGTGTAGCCTGTGTTCTACTCGACCCCGCCCTACACCTTGCATTTGGCCTTCTTTCCGCGGGTCATTGGACTACTAGGCATCCCTGTTTTGGTGTTGAGGAGTTCATCTGCAAGGGAACGGTTCCTGCCCCTACACTGAGGAGATACACCCAGAGAGTTAGTCACAGCAAAGACTGATCCAAGACACCAGGCCTCTCCTGGCTCCATTTGAAGGAAAAGATGGGCAGGCGCCAATGCAAGAATTCCCCCAACAACTTGAAAAGCAACGTGACATCACCAGAATCCAGGAATCCTGAAATGAGAAGTGTACACGCTAATCCAGAAGAATTAGAAGAATTCGACACAAAAGTGAATTATATGAAAATAATAGAGGACCTTAAACAAGAGGTGAAAAACTGCCATAATCAATTAGAGATTACAAACAAAAAGGTAGAGGAAATGAATAAATATCTCAAAGATACCCAAGAAAACCAAGAGAAACAAGAAAAATTAATCAAACAGGTAAGGGAAACAGTTCAAGACTTGAAGAATGAAGTGAAGTAATAAAGAAAACACAAACCGAGGGAAAGATAGAGATGGAAAATTTGGATAAACGAACAGGAACTACAGAGACAAGTACCACCAACAGATTACCAGAGACAGAAGAAAGAATCTCAGACACTGAAGATACCATAGAGAAAATAAACTCTCTGATCAAAGAAAACAGCATAACCAACAAATTCTCATCACAAAACATTCAGGAAATCTGGGACACAATAAAAAGACCAAACCTAAGAATAATAGGGATAGAAGAAGGAGAAGAAGTACAGCTCAATGGTCCAGAAAATATATTTAATAAAATTATAGAAGAAAACTTTCCCAACCTTAAGAAAGATATTCCTTTGAAGGTCCAAGAAGCATACAAAACACCAAATCGACTGGATCAAAAAAAAACATCTCCTCGTCATATAATAATCAAAACACAAAACATACAGAATAAAGAAAGAATATTAAGAGCTGCAAAGGAAAAAGGTCAAGTTACCTATAAAGGTAAACCTATCAGACTTACACCTGATTTCTCTATGGAAAACATGAAAGCCAGAAGGTCCTGGATAGATGTGCTGCAGAAACTAAGAGACCATGGATGCAAGCCCAGACTACTGTACCCAGCCAAGTGTTCATTCACTATAAATGGATAAAACAAAATTTTCCAGGATAAAAACAAATTTAAACAATACGTAGCCACAAATCCAGCCCTACAGAAAAAATAGAAGGAAAATCACAAACCAAGGAGTCCAACAATGCCCATAATAATTCAGACATCTAATGACCCTTCACCAGCACAACTTGAAGAAGGGAAACACACAAACTCTACTACCAAAAGAAAGAAAGAGAGAAAGGAAAAATGACCGGAGTTAACAACCACTGGTCATTAATATCACTTAATATCAATGGACTCAACTCACCTATAAAGAGGCACAGGCTAAGAGATTGGATTCGAAAACAGGATCCAACATTCTGCTGCTTACAAGAAACACACCTCAACCACAAAGACAGACATCTACTCAGAGTAAAGGGCTGGGAAAAGGTTTATCAAGCAAACGGACCTAAGAAACAGGCAGGTGTGGCCATACTAATTTCTAAGAAAGTTTACTTCAAACTAAAATCAATCAAAAGAGATGGAGAGGGACATTTTTTACTCATAACAGGAACAATTCACCAGGATGAAGTCTCAATCCTGAATATATATGCCCCTAATATAAAAGCACCCACTTATGTAAAGGAAACGTTACTAAATCTCAAGGCAGTCATCAAACCACACACACTAATAGTAGGAGATTTCAACACTCCTCTCTCACCAATGGACAGGTCAATCAGACAGAAACCTAACAGAGAAATAAGAGGATTAAGGGAGGTAATGAATCAAATGGACTTAGCAGACATCTATAGAATATTCCACTCAAATAAGAAAGAATATACCTTCTTCTCTGCAGCTCATGGAACCTTCTCGAAAATAGACCACATACTCGGTAACAAAGCAAACTTACACAGTTACAAAAAGATATCGGTAACCACCTGTGTCTTATCAGATCACCATGGATTAAAGTTAGAATTCAACAACAATGCCATCCCCAGAAAGCCTATGAACTCATGGAAACTGGACAGTCAACTACTGAACCACACCTGGATCAAGGAAGAAATAAAGAAAGAAATTATAGTCTTTCTTGAATTCAATGAAAACGAAGACTCAACATACTCAAACCTATGGGACACTATGAAAGCAGTGCTAAGAGGAAAGTTCATAGCATTAAGTGCCCACTTAAAGAAAACGGAGAAAGCACACATTGGAGACTTAATAGCCCACCTGAAAGCTTTAGAAAAAAAAGAAGCAGACTCACCTAGGAGAAGTAGAAGACTGGAAATAATCAAATTGAGGGCTGAAATCAACAATTTAGAAACAAAGAAATCTATCCAAAGAAACAATGAAACAAAAAACTGGTTCTTGGAGAAAATCAATAAGATTGATAAACCCCTATCCAAACTAATCAAACGGCGGAGAGAGAATATGCAAATTAACAAAATTAGAAACGAAAAGGGAGACATAACCACAGACACAGAGGAAATTCAGAGAATCATTAGATCTTACTACCAAAGCCTGTATGCCACAAAATTGGAAAATGTAAAAGAAATGGACACTTTTTTAGATAAGTACCATATACCAAAGTTAAACCAGGACCAGGTGAACAATCTAAATAGACCTGTTAGTCGTGAGAATTAGAAGTTGTTATAAAAAACCTCCCCACCAAAAAAAGCCCAGGTCCAGACGGCTTCAATGCAGAATTCTACCAGAACTTCCAAGAAGACCTAATACCTATACTCCTTAATGTATTCCACAATATTGAAACAGAGAAGTCATTGCCAAATTCTTTTTATGAAGCTGAAGTTACTCTGATACCAAAACCACACAAAGACACAACCAAGAAAGAGAACTACAGGCCAATCTCACTCATGAACATCGACGCCAAAATACTCAATAAAATACTGGCAAAACGAATCCAAGAACACATTAGAAAAATTATCCATTATGATCAAGTAGGCTTCATCCCAGAGATTCAGGGCTGGTTCAACATACGAAAATCTATCAATGTAATCCATCATATAAATAATCTGAAAGAAAAAAACATATGATCATTTCATTAGATGCGGAAAAAGCATTTGACAAAATTCAACATCCCTTTATGATAAAGGTCTTAGAGAGATTAGGAATACAAGGGTCATTCCTAAGTATAATAAAAGCTATTTATAGCAAGCCGTCAGCTAACATCAAATTAAATGGAGAGAAACTCAAACCTACTCCACTAAAATCAGGAACACGACAAGGTTGTCCACTCTCTCCATACCTCTTTAATATAGTGCTTGAAATTCTAGCAATAGCAATAAGACAACATAAGGGGATTAAAGGGATTCAAATTGGAAAGGAAGAAGTTAAACTTTCATTATTTGCAGACGATATGATAGTGTACATAAGCGACCCCAAAAACTCCAGCAAAGAACTCCTTCAGCTGATAAACACCTTTAGCAGCGTTGCAGGATACAAGATCAATTCCAAAAAATCAATTGCCCTCCTATACACAAAGGATAAGGAAACAGAGATGGAAATCAGAGAAGCATCACCCTTCACGATAGCCACAAATAGCATAAAATATCTTGGGGTAACTCTAACCAAGGAAGTAAAGGATCTATTTGACAAGAACTTTAAGTCTATGAAGAAAGAAATTGAGGAGGACACCAGAAAATGGAAGGATCTCCCTTGCTCTTGGATTGGGAGGATCATCATAGTAAAAATGGCAATTCTACCAAGGGCAATTTATAGATTCAATGCAATCCCCATTAAAATCCCATCAAAATTCTTCAGAGATCTTGAGAGGACAATAATCAACTTTATATGGAGAAACAAAAAACCCAGGATAGCCAAAACAATCTTATATAATAAAGGATCGTCTGGAGGCATTACCATCCCTGACCTCAAACTCTATTACAGAGCCTCAGTATTGAAAACAGCTTGGTATTGGCATAAAAACAGAGAAGTCGATCAATGGAACCGAGTAGAAGACCCTGATTTTAACCCACAAATATATTAACACCTAATTTTTGATAAAGGAGCTAAAAGTATTCAATGGAAAAAAGAGAGCATCTTCAACAAATGGTGCTGGCAGAACTGGTTGTCAACGTGTAGAAGAATGAAAATAGATACATATCTATCACCATGCACAAAACTCAAGTCCAAATGGATTAAAGACCTCAATATTAGTCTGAACACACTGAACCTGATAGAAGAAAAAGTGGGAAGTACTCTACAACATATGGGTACAGGAGATCACTTCGTACGTTTATCCCCAGCAGCACAGACATTAAGGACAACATTGAATAAATGGGACCTCCTGAAAATGAGTAGCTTCTGTAAAGCAAAGGACACTGTCACTAAGACAAAAAGGCAACCCACTGACTGGGAGAAGATCTTCACCAACCCTGAAACAGACAAAGGTCTGATCTCCAAAATATATAAAGAACTCAAGAAACTAGACTTTAAAATGCTAATTAACCCAATAAAAAATGGGGCACTGAACTGAACAGAGAATTCTCAACAGAAGAAATTCAAATGGCCAAAAGACACTTAAGGTCATGCTCAACCTCCTTAGCGATAAGGGAAATGCAAATTAAAACAACTTTGAGATACCATCTTACACCTGTCAGAATGGCTAAAATCAAAAACACCAAGGATAGCCTTTGCTGGAGAGGTTGTGGAGAAAGGGGCACACTCATTCATTGCTGGTGGGAATGCAAACTTGTGCAACCACTTTGGAAATCAGTGTGGCGATTTCTCAGGAAATTTGGGATCAACCTACCCCAAGATCCAGTTATACCACTATTGGGAATATACCCAAGAGATGCCCCATCAAATGACAAAAGTATCTGTTCAACTATGTTCATAGCAGCATTGTTTGTAATAGCCAAAACCTGGAAACAACCTAGATGCCCTTCAATTGAGGAATGGATGAAGAAAGTGTGGAATATATACATATTAGAGTACTACTCAGCGGTAAAAAACAATGACTTCTCGAATTTTGCATGCAAATGGATGGAAATAGAAAACACTATCCTGAGTGAGGTATCCCAGACCCAAAAAGAGGAACATGGGATGTACTCACTCATAATCGGTTTCTAGCCATAAATAAAGGACATTGAGCTTATAATTTGTGATCCTAGAGAAGCTAAATAAGACAGTGAACCCAAAGAAAATCATATTGTCATCCGCCTGGAGAGGTGAAGTAGACAAGATTGCAGGGCAATAACTGGGAACTTGCGGGTGAGGTGGCAAGGGGCAAAGGGGAAATGGGATGAGAAACATGAGAAGTGGAGGATGGGAGGAGCTCGGGGGATTGGGATGGTTGGGATATAGGAAGGGAGGTTACGGGAGCAGCGAAGTATATATCCTAACTAAGGGAGCCATCTTAGGGTTGGAAAGAAACTTGACTCTAGAGGGGTTCGCAGGTGTCCAGGGAGATGTCCCCAGCTGGTACCTTGGGCAACTGAGGAGAGGGAACCTGAAATGACCCTATCCTATACTGATAAATATCTTACATATCACCTTAGAACCTTCATCTGGCGATGGATCGAGGTAGAGACAGAGACTCAATTTGGAGCAACGGTCTGAGCTCTTAAGGTCCAAATGAGGAGCAGAAGGAGGGAGAACATGAGCAAGGAAATCAGGACCACGAGGGATGCACCCACCCACTGTGACAGTGGAACTGATTTATTGTGAGCCCACCAAGTCCAGCTGGTCTGGGACTGAATAAGCATGGGTTGAAACTGGACTCTCTGAGCATCGCGGACAATGAAGGCTGATGACAAGCCAAGGACAATGGCATTAGGTTTCGATCCTAATACATGAACTGCCTTTGTGGGTGCTTAGCCTGTTTAGATGCTCACCTTCCAGGACATAGATAGAAGACCTTCGTCTTCCCGCAGGGCAGAGAATTTGGACTGCTCTCCAGTATTGTGAGGGAGGGGGAATGGTGTGGGGGGAAGAGGAGTGGGGATAGGGGGAGGGGTGTGGGGGGAGGGGGCAATATTTGGGAGGAGGGGAGGGAAATGAGAAACGGGGAGCAGGTGGAAATTTTAATTAAAAAAGAATAAAAAAAATTAAAAAAAAGAAAACTTGACAGAGATATCTTGATGCCTGGACAGTAAACCAAAGTTCTTCTGAAACATCGGGAAATCCTTCTTCAGCCTACAGGCCCATAGTATCTCGCAGACTTTTCCATGAAGCAGTGAATTTGAAAGGCTGTTTTGCCTCTATTGGCAGTTTGTCAGTCACTTTCTTCTCTGTCCTGCAGAATGTCTGGAATATTTCTTGAAGCAGGAACCCTGAAGGACTCAGGAGACATTTTTATGGTGTTGGTTTTCTTCTACTTTATGCAAGTTACAGGGATCAAACTCAGGTTGCCAGGCGTGGTGGCAAAAACCTTTGCCTTTTGAGCCCTCTAATATTTTCACTGGAATAAGGGAATAGACTTCCTCCCTTTTTCTGAAAAACCACAGAAAAGGCCTTTTTCTTTTAGTGGGGCATGAGAATGTTTGCAGTTGGAGTATGGAAGGATGTTTTGCACACATTTTCTCAGTTGTGTACCTTTACCACCATCTAGATGACTACATTGAAAGCAACCTCCACATTATGCCAGGATGTCCTCCAATAGGGGTGAATTTGGAATTAGGCAGGGATTCCTTGGCACGCAAAAGCGTGCAGCACAACGAAAAAGATGGAACCCAAAAGATAGGTAAAATTATTTACCAAGTTCCCACCAAACCTTCCATGCATTTCATCAAGTTTGAGAGTGACTTCCATATCTATGTCTATGATTTGAGGAAGATGTGTTAAAGTGAAATTCTCAACTTTTGGGGGTCTGACTTATCCTATTAGCCATCTCTTTCATTGGATCACTCACTTATCCAGTGAATGATTGAATTTATCCATTCCTCCATGTCTCTATCTTCTTCAATCCCTTCTTCCATTTCCCCATGTCTTGTGTCTACAGGTTGCCAAGATAAATCTACTATGTCTCTTCTGTTCTAGAAACTTTCATTTGTAAAGAACTTGCCCTCTCAGGGGTGGATTTTTCTGAGTTCTCTGTAGATGGAGACCATATGAGGAGGAACAGAGGAGCAACCATGACAACACTTGCGCAGTAGAGTTAGGCAGATTACAGATTGATGTCTGGCAAGCCTGTACAATGAGTCAGATTCCCATGAGCTCTGTCACTGTGATCTCACATAGATAACTCATTCAGTGTTCATGTCCAGAACATTGAGTTTTAAATTTGTCCTAATCTGGTAAAGAAACCAAGATGAGGAGAATAGAGGAGCCTGATGTAAGGCCACAAAATGGGTCATTTGAAAAGGTAAGACTACATGCCTCCATGTGTGCTGCCACCCTTTTAGGAAATCCATCTTACCATAGATTAGCTATAGGCAACCCAAGTGTCCAGCACACTGCTAACCACAGGTTTGAACCTAACTGCCTTTGATTTCTGAAACAATTGCTGTCCCGTTAAGGTCTCATAACAACACAGCAAGGTATGTAAGAATGCCCCACCATCACCTTAGAGCAATTTCAGGACACCAAAGAGGCAGCAAGTTATCTTTATTGGAAATACAATTGTTTCTGGAGGGACAAAAGGATGTACATTAAAAAAAAAAAAAACGATTGGTGTACTCACTACGATTTTAAGTGATATGGCACACACAGGCTTCTGGTTCTGAATACTTGGTCCTCAGGAGGTTTAGTAGGTTGTGGAGACCAAGAACCTAGCTGGAGGAATTGCGGTGTGAAAGCTCAAGCCTTGATGTTTCAGGGCATCCTTTCACTGGTCCCCAATGTTTACTGATTTCACTAGAGAGTATGAGAGGCGTCCTACTCCTGCTGCCATGGCTTCTGCAACATGAACAGTGATAACCCCCTCCACACCCTGGTTGCTCTCATCACATAGAAAGGTGTAAGTCACAAACAATCTCCCACACCAGTTTAGAATTATGATTCATAAAATGGTTATATCTTTTAAGGGGCAAACCTAACAGATTGCCATGCCAGACAACAGCCCTCTGCAGGATGAGGAGAGGAGCCTAGTAGCTGGATGTGGAGATGGATGCAAGAGAGCAAGCTGAAGGCAGTTGCTCCATTTTGAAAGAGACAGACACCACACCCCAATCCCTTTTATCTCCGTTGCTATAGCCTGAAGGAGCAGAAAGAGCTCCTGCAACACACATATTTGGACATAGCAGCAAAATTTACCAGTATGTGACAAAAACCTATTTTAGTTTATTTTTTTCATGCTTTCAGGTACATGGCAGAGACAGGATCTGCTTCATGCATTTGTGTGACCAATGATTTCCCTTTAAGAAAAACCCACAAACGCTCCCAACAACATCATCAGCATTGAACAACATGTCCATGATTTCTTTGCTTTGCCTTTGATTGAGCGGTAAATCATGCTGCTAGTTAATCTGTGCAAGCAATGTGAATTTCTCTGTAAATATATAGACAGAATTGACAGGTATCTCAAACATGTCAGGGGGTCACACTGCAATGGAGTGGGTTAATCATCACCATGTGACAGTGACATATTTAAGATCTCTCCTTTGTCATTAAATCTCAGAATTGTCAAGATATTATGTTTTTGTGCAGACTTCTCAGGGTTTTCTCCCATTCATGGTTTCCATGGATGTTTGCTAGTTACGCTTACATGTGTTTTGGCAGATTCTCTCAGTTTTTGCCATGCACTCTCAGCTCCACAACTTCTCCTGCCCTAAGATTCTAGTTCCAGGCATTTTAGACACTTGTGACTGTTGCACGAGTGTCTCATGTTCCGCCTAAATGATTTGGAATGTTATTTAGCCTGAGTTTTAACTTCCATCCCTGAGTTCATTGACTTTCCTTGACCATCTTTCTTGTGCCACTGAGCTGAACTACTAGGGGTTTGCTCCAGTTACTTCTCCATGCTGAGACAGCCTACACTCTCAGTACTACTGTGATAGTGTTTCTGTAGCAAGTATTCTTCTCAAGATAAGAAGAAATTTCAATATTATAATCCATCTGCTGTTATTGTGTTTTAAACACGCAAACACACCCCCATAAGTTAATGCACACACACTGTTGATATCTCAACTTAGGGTGCCATTCTGGGGTTAGGAAGAGGCTTCTCTCTAGAGGGGTTCACAGAAAGCCATGGGGTGACACCAACGAGGACCTTGGGCAGGTGAGCTGTGGGTGCCTATACTGTGCCATGTCCCTAGGCACTACGGGTGCTTTGTCCCATAATCAGACTGATGACTATCTTGAATATCACCATAGAACTGTTGTATGGAAAACGATGGAGATAAAGACAGGGACCCACATCAGAAAAGTAGACTGAGCTACCAAGCTCCAGTTGAAGAGCTGAAGGGGAGAGAATAAGAGCAAAGAACTAAGGAAAACAAGGGCTTGTCCACACTGTGTCTGAGCTAATGGGAGATCAACAAAACCAGCTATGCTGGGACTGACAGAGCATGGGATCAAGTGGAAGCATTGAATGTGGCTGACAAATGGGGCAGAAGAAGAAGCCAATGATAATGGCACTGGGATTTGTCTGTACTGCACATACAGGCTTTAATCGATCATATTATATGTAGATGCATACCTACCTCAATCTGGATGGAAGGCGAGCAAGGGCGTCCCACAGGTCAAGTAACCCTGCCCTATATTATGACTGGATTGGGAGTGGAGAGGATTGGTCGTTGCGTGAGTAGTTAGGGGGAAGAGGAAAGGAAGTGGAAATATGAAATTTATTATTTATGAAGGAAGAAAAAATCAATAGAATATAACCAATGGCGAGATGGATCTAAGAAAAAAAAACTTTCATGTGAGTTGTTGACTCAGACACCAAAGACTTTTTCAGAAAAATAAGATACAGGGATTGAGTTGCTTGGGCAAGAGTGTGACTTGAGTAATTGGGAAGATGAGTGGGGGCTTATTTTGTGTCCCCTGGTGGCTGTATACAGCTTTTGAGGAGCTGAATGCTGGATGTTTCGGTGGGTAAATAGGGAAGTAACAAGCTTGTGAGGGGATTTCTGACATAAGCAGAGCCTTGGTAATGTCACAAAGACTTGGTTCATGGTAGCAACTCTGTTGCACTCAAAGCACTAGTCTTCCATGAAGGTGGGTTTATTATCCTCACAGTGCCTGAGGAGGACAGTTCAGCTCCTGGTCTCCACAACTGTTCAACAGGCTTTTTGCACCTGAACATTTCCGGAAGATGGAATCTGGAGAGGTAGGAAATTTTCTTTAGGTAAATATGTTTCCAAAGCAACTAAGACCTCTATAGTACAAAAAAGGTTTCATTCAAATGTCCTGCGGGTCCACCATTTCTGTTGTTACCAGCTCCTATATTTGATAGCTGTGGGGATGGTGAATGCCAGCTATTCTTCCCACTTTATCTTTGCTAACAATATCAAATACATCAGTCCACTAAAATGGCAAAGCTCCTCTTTGTCCATAGTTTTTTAAAAGATACTAATTATTTCTCAATGGCTGCTGTTGCCCAGAATAATGAGTCTTTCAGGTTGAAGTGGGTCTCACAGTACGCACTTCCACAATGAAGACACAGAAAGGCTTTATGTAATATACCTGGGTCTGGATCAGGAGACCCAATACAGAGAGCCAGTGGATTGGAGTGCCATGACCTTGGGCAGACTGTCTTGGATTGAGACCCCTACCTATTAGCTTGATGTCGAAGGCGACGTGTAGATGTCCTTCGAATTCTTTGTTATCTGTTCAGATTTTTCTTACTCGTTTCAGGGATAGGCATACCTTCATCTCTCATTGACTTAGTCAGTCAGAAAGTAGGTTTTTCAGCAGAGGTCATTTGCCTTAGGGCAGCAGGAATGTGTCTCTGAGATTGATATACTGAGATGTAGAAAAAAATTTGCAAATTGTCCTATTTATTTCTAAAGAGAAAATTACAGTTAGGTATGCAAACCTGATGATCAATATCTTTGTCTCCTGCACCACAGTTCTTCCAGAAAAGAGCCTTGACCTCATAGCCTCCCCTTGTTATCCTTGCAGGCACTCATGGTTGAGGCCACGACTTTGTTTCTGAATTAAACAGAAGGAAAGTTCTTTCAAACTAGAGAGTGGGCAGCTATGAAGCCCAGCACAGAAAGATAGCCAAGAAACAGCAAACCAGGAGGTTAGTGGCCTATCTCAGTAAGTCTACAGCCATGATGAAGATGCCTCTTAGTATGAGATGCATGCCACCTGTCCAGAAAAGAAATGGGTCATCTCTCCAGAAGCAAAAACTGAGTAGGCCTTTTGAGGCCCTGGAGAATATTGTCGGCCGCAGAATTTCTCACGGCTGGAAGGAAGCCAATGAACCAGTCACCCAGTGGAAAGCCATCATTCTAGATCAACTGCCAACAAATCCCTCTCTCTATTTGTTGAAGTATGATGGGATAGATTGTGTCTATGGATTGGAGTTTCACAGTGATGAAAGGATTTTAAACCTTAAGTTCCTGCCTAACAACGTACCATTTCCTCAGGAGACAGACACTCATCTCTCAAACACCATAGTTGGCAGAGCAGTGAAACATATATTTGAGGGCACAAATGGCTCTAAGGATGACTGCTAGGGGATGGTCCTAGAGGAGGTGCCAATCATGAAGACCTGGTTCTATATTACCTACAAGAAAGATCCGGTCTTGTACATTTACCATTTCTTGGTTGACTACCTTGAAGGCAACCTCCACATCATGCCAGGCTCTATGGAGGAGTGGACTGGGGTGGTCCAAGATGAGGTGCAGACCATGAAGACCTGTTTCTACATTACCTACAAGAAAGATCCAGTTGTGTACCTTTACCACCATCTAGATGACTACATTGAAAGCAACCTCCACATTATGCCAGGATGTCCTCCAATAGGGGTGAATTTGGAATTAGGCAGGGATTCCTTGGCAGGCAAAAGCGTGCAGCACAACGAAAAAGATGGAACCCAAAAGATAGGTAAAATTATTGACCAAGTTCCCACCAAACCTTCCGTGCATTTCATCAAGTTTGATAATGACTTCCATATCTATGTCTATGATTTGATGAAGATCTGTTAAAGTGAAATTCACAAATTTTGGGGGTCAGACTTAAAACTGTGTTTGGGGAACTCTTTTTTTCAGAAATACCTCAGGTCTTCTGTTAATCCTGGTATCTTTCCCGATGGATTTTTTTTTTGCTCTAAAAATAAAATTTGTGAAGGTGTTATGTTGTTTGGTGAATGATGGAGTTTCTGGTGGATGGGACATCACAGAAAGACAGGCCTCAAAACAAAACAGGACTTATGGTCTTTTCCCCTTCGAGAGGGAATGACGAAAGGAGATGCAGTGTGTGGAAGAGGACAAGATGGCTGTTTAGGAAACAGAGGAGAGTGGCCAAAAAGATGTAGGATCTCAGAGAGGGATAACGTGTGAGGGAAAAACATGTCATATGAAAAGATGTGACATCGAGGTGTTGGGACTTAAGAGGATAGAGAGTGATCATGAAGGGTCACAAATGTGTACTCAGAAGCAAAGAAAATTGGGTTTCATTTGATTAATGGTTTAATTCATACCATCTGGAAGTCACTGGGTATATTAACTTCACTGGAGCATGTTGAGTGACCCGGATCCTCCTGCCTAAAGAAAAGTGTCTCCTCTCAGTGGCTCTTCTGCAATGGGGTGGACCTCAGGCTACCTACTTACTTTTGCCAGGCTTGATCTGCTACCTATTTTGTCATGCCTGGATTCTTTCTGTCTTGCACTCTCACAGGTCTTATGCATGCCATTCAACCCCTGTGAGTTCATTTAAACAATTGGCCTGCCTTAACTCTAAAACACTGTTCCCTTGTCATTGATAATGTTCTGTGGGATTTGGGCTATAAAGCGCATAAACAGATTCACCCGCACCTAGGCTAAACTAGTAGTACATTGAATAACATTGGTGTGTGACATGCACAGATATGATGAATGCACCGAGCTCCATAAAATCAGTTATGTAGGGAATCAGTGATGTTAGGTGAAGTGTGGCAAAGACCCCACAAACCCATCAGACCCGAGGATACCAGTATGATATTGATGCCTGACTCCCATCATGCAAGGATCCTGACATCTTTAACAGGGCAGTTTTGGTTCCTTCATCTTCAAAAACTTGGTTAGTAAGGTTGTAGGTGTCAAACTGCCATTCAGGGCCCAGCATGTAGGTCACCTGTGCCAGGTCAGGTGATTTGGCTACAATGTGGGTGAAAACTTGTACCAGGGCATGCTGGTACCCTCGCCCCTTCTTCTCCTCAACATCATCATCACTCTCCTGGGTGGGTCTAGAGCACAAAGAAGGCAAAATGGACTAAGCTTCCTCCTTAGTGGATAACCTTATCTACCCTCAATTTGGACTGACTTTCAGAGGGCATGCAGCACATTTTATCCTATTAGCCATCTCTTTCATTGGATCACTCATTTATCCAATGAATGATTGAATTTATCCATTCCTCCATGTCTCTATCTTCTTCAATCCCTTCTTCCATTTCCCCATGTCTTGTGTCTACAGGTTGCCAAGATAAATCTACTATGTCTCTTCTGTTCTAGAAACTTTCATTTGTAAAAAACTTGCCCTCTCAGGGGTGGATTTTTCTGAGTTCTCTGTAGATGGAGACCATATGAGGAGGAACAGAGGAGCAACCATGACAACACTTGCGCAGTAGAGTTAGGCAGATTACAGATTGATGACTGGCAAGCCTGTACAATGAGTCATATTCCCATGAGCTCTGTCACTGTGATCTCACATAAATAACTCATTCAGTGTTCACGTCCAGGACATTGAGTTTTAATTTTTGTCCTAATCTGGTAAAGAAACCAAGATGAGGAGAATAGAGGAGCCTGATGTAAGGCCACAAAATTGGTCATTTGAAAAGGTAAGACTACATGCCTCCATGTGTGCTGCTACCCTTCTTAGGAAATCCATCATTCCATAGATTAGCTATAGGCAACCCAAGTGTCCAGCACACTGCTAACCACAGGTTTGAACCTAACTGCCTTTGATTTCTGAAACAATTGCTGTCCCGTTAAGGTCTCATAACAACACAGCAAGGTATGTAAGAATGCCCCACCATCACCTTAGAGCAATTTCAGGACACCAAAGAGGCAGCAAGTTATCTTTATTGGAAATACAAATGTTTCTGGAGGGACAAAAGGATGTACATTTAAAAAAAAAAAGATTGGTGTACTCACTACGATTTTATGTGATATGGCACACACAGGCTTCTGGTTCTGAATACTTGGTCCTCAGGAGGTTTTGTAGGTTGTGGTGACCCAGAACCTAGCTGGAGGAATTGCGGTCTGAAAGCCCAAGCCTTGATGTTTCAGGGCATCTTTTCACTGGTCCCCAATGTTTACTGATTTCCTTACAGAGAATGAGAGGCCTCCTACTCCTGCTGCCATGGCTTCTGCAACATGAACAGTGAGAACCCCCTTCACACCCTGGTTGCTCTCATCACATAAGAAGGTGTAAGTCACAAACAATCTCCCACACCAGTTTAGAATTATGATTCATAAAATGGTTATTTCTTTTAAGGGGCAAACCTTACAGATTGCCATGCCAGACAACAGCCCTCTGCAGGATGAGGAGAGTAGCCTAGTACCTGGATGTGGAGATGGATGCAAGAGAGCAAGCTGAAGGCAGTTGCTCCATTTTGAAAGAGAGAGACACCACACCCCAATGGCCTTTATCTCAGTTGCTATAGCCTGAAGGAGCAGAAAGTGCTCCTGCAACACATATATTTGGACATAGCAGCAAAATTTACCAGTATGTATCAAAAACCTATTTTTGTTTATTTTTTTCATGCTTTCAGGTAAAGGGGAGAGATAGGATCTGCTTCATGCATTTGTGTGACCAATGATTTCCCTTTAAGAAAAAACCCTCGAGGCCCGGGCAGCGGAGGCACCAGCAAGCAGGCAAGTCTGGGCGGCAGAGGCACCGGCGTGCAGGCAGGCCCGGGTGGCGGAGGCACCGGCAGTCAGGCCCGGCACGCAGGCCTAGGCGGCGGAAGCACCGGCGCGCAGGCAGGCCCAGGTGTCGGAGGCACCGGCAGGCAGGCCTAGGCGGCGGAAGCACCGGCGCGCAGGCAGGCCCAGGTGGCGGAGGCACCGGCAGGCAGGCCTAGGTGTCGGAAGCACCGGCGCACAGACAGTTCCGGCCGGCGGAGGCACCGGCAGGCAGGCCTAGGCGGCGGAAGCAATGGCTCGCAGGCAGGCCCGGGCAGCGGAGGCACCAGCACGCAGGCAAGTCCTTGCGGCAGAGGCACCGGCGTGCAGGCAGGCCCGGGTGGCGGAGGCATCGGCAGTCAGGCCCGGTAGGCAGGCCTAGGCAGCGGAAGCACCGGCGCACAGACAGGCCAGGGCGGCGGAGGCACCAGCACGCAGGCAAGTCCGGGCGGCAGAGGCACCGGCGTGCAGGCAGGCCCGGGTGGCGGAGGCACCGACAGTCAGGCCCGGCAGGCAGGCCTAGGCGGCGGAAGCACCAGCGCGCAGGCAGGCCCAGGTGGCATAGGCACCGGCAGGCAGGCCTAGGCGGCGGAAACACCGGCGCACAGACAATTCCGGGCGGCGGTGGCACCGGCAGGCGGGACCGGGAGGCGGAGGCACTGGACACAGGATAGTGCAGGCAAGAAACAGTGAAGCCTGCACTGAGAACAGATTGCCCCACTACAATTAAATCAAACCCAATAGATAGCATCGGTAAGAGGAGATGGGCAGACACCAAGGCAAGAATTCACCCAACAATCTGAAAAACAACATGAAAACACCAGAACCCAATGATCTTACAGCACAAGGACTTGAACACCCTATCACAGGAGAAGAGGAAAAAACTGACTTTTTGAAAGCAATAGAGTCCCTTAAACAACATGTAAAAAACGCCCTCATAGAAATGGATGAGAAGTATAACAAAAAGTTTGAAGAAATGAGTAAATACGTAAATGATACCCTGGGAAGCCAAGAAAAAAACGATCAAACAGGTAATGGAAACAGTCCAAGAATTGAAAACTGAAATGGAAGCAAGGAAGAAAACACAAACTGAGGACCAGCTGGATATGGCAAATATAGGTCAACGAGCAGAGACTACAGAAACAAGCATAATCAATAGAATACAAGAGATAGAAGAAAGAATCTCAGATTCTGAAGACAACATAGAGAAAATAAACGGACTGATCAAAGAAAACACCAAAACCAACAAATTCTCATCACAGAACATTCAGGAAATATGGGACACAATAAAAAGACCAAACCTAAGAATAATAGGGATAGAAGAAGGAGAAGAGGCACAGCTCAAAGGTCCAGAAAACATTTTTAACAAAATTATGGAAGAAAACTTCCCCAACATAAAGAAAGATATTCCTTTGAATATTCAAGAAGCATACAGAACACCAAACAGACTGGATCAAAAAAAAAAAAACGTCCCCTCGCCATATAATAATCAAAACACAAAATATACAGATTAAAGAAAGAATATTAAGAGCTGCAAAGGAAAAAGGCCAAGTAACTTATAAAGGTAAACCGATCAGACTTACACCTGACTTCTCTATGGAAACCATGAAAGCCAGAAGGTCCTGGATAGAGGTACTACAGAAACTAAGAGACCATGGATGCAAACCCAAACTACTATACCCAGCCAAGTTATCGTTCACTATCAATGGAGAAAACAAGACATTCCAGGATAAGAACAAATTTAAAAAATACGTTGCCACAAATCCAGCCCTACAGAAAGTAATAGAAGGAAAATCACAACCCAAGGAATCCAACATTGTCAACACTGCCTACAATAACCCAGGCATCTAGCGACCTTTCAACAGCACAACTCAAAGAAGGGAGACACACAAACTCTTCTACCAAAAGCAGTAAGAATAACCGGAGTTAACAACCACTGGTCATTAATATCACTGAATATTAATGGTCTCAATTCACCAATAAAAAGGCACAGGCTAAGAGATTGGATACGAAAACAGGATCCAACAGTCTGCTGTTTGCAAGAAACTCATCTCAACCACAAAGACAGGCATCTACTCAGAGTAAAGGGTTGGGAAAAGGTTTTTCAAGCAAATGGTCCTAAGAAAAAAGCAGGTGTGGCCATACTAATTTCTAACAAAACTGACTTCAAACTAAAATCAATCAGAAGAGATCGACAGGGACACTTTATACTCATAACAGGAACGATACAGCAGGATGAAGTCTCAATCCTGAATATCTATGCCCCTAATATAAAAGCACCCACGTATGTAAAAGAAATACTGCTAAAACTCAAGGCAGACATCAAATCACACACACTAGTAGTAGGAGACTTCAACACACCTCTCTCACCAATGGACAGGTCAATCAGACAGAAAACTAATAGAGAATTAAGAGAATTGTTGGAGGTAATGAACCAAATGGACTTAACAGACATCTATAGAACACTCCACCAAAATAGGAAAGAATACACCTTCTTCTCTGCAGCTCATGGAACCTTCTCGAAAATTGACCACATACTTGGAAACAAAGGAAACCTCCACAGATACAAAAAAATATCAGTGTCCACCTGTGTCTTATCAGATCACCACGGATTAAAGTTAGAAGCCACCAACAAAGCGACCCCCAGAAAGCTGGCAAACTCATGGAAACTGAACAGTCAAATACTGAACCACACCTGGGTCAAGGAAGAAATTAAGAAAGAAATTAAAGTCTTCCTTGAATTTAATGAAAACAAAGAGACAACATACTCAAACCTATGGGACACGATGAAAGCAGTGCTAAGAGGAAAGTTAATAGCACTAAGTGCCCACTTAAAGAAAACGGAGAAAGCATACATTGGGGACTTAACAGCACACCTGAAAGCTCTAGAAAAAAAAGAAGCAGACACACCCAGGAGGAGTAGAAGACTGGAAATAATCAAACTGAGGGCAGAAATCAACAAAATAGAAACACAGAAAACAGTCCAAAGAATCAATGAAACAAAAAGTTGGTTCTTGGAGAAAATCAACAAGATTGACAAACCCCTATCCAAACTAATTAAACGACAAAGAGAGAACACGCAAATAAATAAGATCAGAAATGAAAAGGGGGACATAACCACAGACACAGAGGAAATTCAGAGAATCATTAGATCTTACTACAAAAGCCTGTATGCCACAAAATTGGAAAATGCAAAAGAAATGGACACTTTTTTAGATAAGTACCATATACCAAACCTAAACCAAGACCAGGTGAACGATCTAAATAGACCTGTTAGTCGTGAAGAATTAGAAACAGTTATCAAAAATCTCCCTTCCAAAAAAAGCCCAGGGCCAGATGGTTTCAATGCAGAATTCTACCAGAACTTCCAAGAAGAGCTAATACCTATACTTCTTAATGTATTTCACAATATAGAAACAGAAGAGTCATTGCCAAATTCCTTTTATGAAGCTACAGTTACCCTGATACCAAAACCACACAAAGACCCAACCAAGAAAGAGAATTACAGGCCTATCTCACTCATGAACATCGACGCAAAAATTCTCAATAAAATACTGGCAAACCGAATCCAAGAACACATTAGAAAAGTTATCCATTATGATCAAGTAGGCTTCATTCCAGAGATGCAGGGCTGGTTCAACATACGCAAATCTATCAATGTAATCAACCATATAAATAAACTGAAAGAAAAAAACCATATGATCATTTCATTAGATGCTGAAAAAGCATTCGACAAAATTCAACACTCCTTTATGATAAAGGTCTTGGAGAGATTAGGGATACAAGGGGCATACCTAAATATAATAAAAGCTATTTACAGCAAGCCGACAGCTAACATTAAATTAAATGGAGAAAAACTCAAAGCCATCCCACTAAAATCAGGAACACGACAAGGATGTCCACTCTCTCCATACCTCTTCAATATAGTGCTTGAAGTTCTAGCAATAGCAATAAGACAACATAAGGGGATCAAGGGGATCCGTATTGGAAAGGAAGAAGTTAAGCTTTCATTATTTGCAGATGATATGATAGTATACATAACCGACCCCAAAAACTCTACCAAAGAACTCCTACAGCTGATAAACACCTTTGGTAATGTGGCAGGATACAAGATCAACTCCAAAAAATCAGTTGCCTTCCTATACACTAAGGATAAGGAAGCAGAGAGGGAAATCAGAGAAGCATCACCTTTCACGATAGCCACAAATAGCATAAAATACCTTGGGGTAACTCTGACCAAGGAAGTGAAAGATCTATTTGGCAAGAACTTTAAGTCTTTGAAGAAAGAAATTGAAGAGGACACCAGAAAATGGAAGGACCTCCCTTGCTCTTGTATTGGGAGGATCAACATAGTAAAAATGGCAATTCTACCAAAAGCAATCTATAGATTCAACGCAATCCCCATCAAAATCCCATCAAAATTCTTCACAGATCTGGAGATGACAATAATCAACTTTATATGGAAAAACAAAAAACCCAGGAGAGCCAAAACAATCTTATACAATAAAGGATTGTCTGGAGGCATTACCATCCCTGACTTCAAACTCTATTACAGAGCTACAGTACTGAAAACGGCTTGGTACTGGCATAAAAACAGAGAAGTCGACCAATGGAATAGAATAGAAGACCCTGACTTTAGCCCACAAACCTATGAACATCTGATTTTCGATAAAGGAGCTAAAAGTATACAATGGAAAAAAGAGAGCATCTTCAACAAATTGTGCTGGCAAAACTGGAAGTCAATCTGTAGAAGAATGAAAATAGATCCATATATATCACCATGCACAAAACTCAAGTCCAAATGGATTAAAGACCTCAATATCAGTCCAAACACACTGAATCTGATAGAAGAGAAAGTGGGAAGTACTCTACAACACATGGGCACAGGAGAACACTTCCTACATACAACCCTAGCAGCACAAACACTAAGGACATCATTGAATAATGGGACCTCCTGAGACTGAGAAGCTTCTGTAAAGCAAAGGACACTGTCACTAAGACAGAAAGGCAACCCACTGACTGGGAGAAGATCTTCACCAACCCCACAACTGACAAAGGTCTGATATCCAAAATATACAAAGAACTCAAGAAATTAGACCGTAAAAGGTTAATCAATCCAATTATAAAATGGGGCACTGAGCTGAACAGACTTTTCAACAGAAGAAGTTCAAATAGCCAAAAGTCACTTAAGATCATGCTCAACTTCCTTAGCAATCAGGGAAATGCAAATCAAGACAATATTAAGATACCATCTTACACCGGTCAGAATGGCTAAAATCAAAAACACCAATGATAGCCTCTGCTGGAGAGGTTGTGGAGAAAGGGGCACTCTCATCCATTGCTGGTGGGAATGCAAACTTGTGCAACAACTTTGGAAAGCAGTGTGGCGGTTTCTCAGGATAGTCGGGTTCAACCTACCTCTTGACCCAGCAATACCACTATTGGGAATATACCCAAGAGATGCCCAAACATACAACAAAAGTATATGCTCAACTATGTTCATAGCAGCATTGTTTGTAATTGCAAGAACTTGGAAACAACCTAGATGTCCTTCAGTGGAAGAATGGATGAAGAAAGTATGGAATATATACATATTAGAGTACTACTCAGCAGTAAAAAACAATGACTTCTTGAATTTTGCATAAAAATGGACGGAAATTGAAAACACTATCCTGAGTGAGGTAAGCCAGACCCAAAAAGAGGAACATGGGATGTACTCACTCATATTTGGTTTCTAGCCATAAATAAAGGACATTGAGACTGTAATTCGTGACTCTAGAGAAGCTAAATAAGAAGGTGAACCCAAAGAAAAACATATAAGCATCCCCCTGAATATTAACCTTCATCAGGCGATGAAAGAAGACAGAGACAGAGACCAACATTGGAGCACTGGACTGAAGTCTCACGATCCAAAGGAGGAGCAGAAGGAGAGTGAGCACGAGCAAGGAACTCAGGACGGCGAGGGGTGCACCCACACACTGAGGCAATGGGGATGATCTATCGGGAACTCACCAAGGCCAGCTGGCCGGGGACTGAAAAAGCATGGGACAAAACCGGTCTCGCTGAACATAATGGACAATGAGGACTACTGAGAACTGAAGAACAATGGCAATGGGTTCTTGATCCTATTGCATGTAATGGCTTTGTGGGAGCCCAGGTAGTTTGGATGCTCACCTTAATAGACCTGGATGGAGGTGGGTGGTCCTTGGACCTCCCACAGGGCAGAGAAAACTGCTTGCTCTTTGGGTTGAGGAGGAAGGAAGACTTGATTGGGGGAGGGGGAGGGAATGGGAGATGGTGGCGGGGAAGAGGCAGAAATCTTTAATAATTAAATTAATTAATTAATAAAAAAAATCAGCAAGGAAAAAAAAAAAAGAAAAAACCCTCAAACGCTCCCAACAACATCATCAGCATTCAAGAACATGTCCATGATTTCTTTGCTTTGCCTTTGATTGAGCGGTAAATCATGCTGCTAGTTAATCTGTGCAAGCAATGTGAATTTCTCTGTAAATATATAGACAGAATTGACAGGTATCTCAAACATGTCAGGGGGTCACACTGCAATGGAGTGGGTTAATCATCACCATGTGACAGTGACATATTTAAGATCTCTCCTTTGTCATTAAATCTCAGAATTGTCAAGATGTTATGTTTTTGTGCAGACTTCTCAGGGTTTTCTCCCATTCATGGTTTCCATGGATGTTTGCTAGTTACGCTTACATGTGTTTTGGCAGATTCTCTCAGTTTTTGCCATGCACTCTCAGCTCCACAACTTCTCCTGCCCTAAGATTCTAGTTCCAGGCATTTTAGACACTTGTGACTGTTGCACGAGTGTCTCATGTTCCGCCTAAATGATTTGGAATGTTATTTAGCCTGAGTTTTAACTTCCATCCCTGAGTTCATTGACTTTCCTTGACCATCTTTCTTGTGCCACTGAGCTGAACTACTAGGGGTTTGCTCCAGTTACTTCTCCATGCTGAGACAGCCTACACTCTCAGTACTACTGTGATAGTGTTTCTGTAGCAAGTATTCTTCTCAAGATAAGAAGAAATTTCAATATTATAATCCATCTGCTGTTATTGTGTCTTAAACACACAAACACACCCCCATAATTTAATGCACACACACTGTTGATATCTCAACTTAGGGTGCCGTTCTAGGGTTAGTAAGAGGCTTCTCTCTAGAGGGGTTCACAGAAAGCCATGGGGTGACACCAACGAGGACCTTGGGCAGGTGAGCTGTGGGTGCCTGCACTGTGCCATGTCCCTAGGCACTACGGGTGCTTTGTCCCATAATCAGACTGATGACTATCTTGAATATCACCATAGAACTGTTGTACGGAAAAGGATGGAGATAAAGACAGGGACCCACATCAGAAAACTAGACTGAGCTACCAAGATCCAGTTGAAGAGCTGAAGGGGAGAGAATAAGAGCAAAGAACTAAGGAATACAAGGGCTTGGTCCACCCACTGAGACACTGTGTCTGAGCTAATGGGAGATCAACAAAACCAGCTATGCTGGGACTGACAGAGCATGGGATCAAAGTGGAAGCATTGAGTGTGGCTGACAATTGGGGCAGAAGGAGAAGCCAATGATAATGGCCCTGGGATTTGTCTGTACTGCACATACAGGCTTTAATCGATCATATATATGTAGATGCATACCTTACTCAATATGTATGGAAGGGGGCATGGGCTTCCCACAGGTCAAGGTACCCTGCCCTCTATTAGGACTGGATTGGGAGTGGAGAGGATTGGTGGTTGCGTGAGGTGTTAGGGGGAGGAGGAAAGGAAGAGGAAATTTGAAATTTTTTATTTATGAAGGAAGAAAAATTCAATACAAGATAACAAATGGAGAGATGGGATCTAAGAAAAAAAAACTTTCATGTGATTTGTTGACTCAGACACCAAAGACTTTTTCAGAAAAATAAGATACAGGGATTGAGTTGCTTTGGCAAGAGTGTGAATTGAGTAATTAGGAAGATGAGTGGGGGCTTATTTTGGGTCCCCTGGTGGCTGTATACAGCTTTTGAGGAGCTGAATGCTGGAAGTTTCTGTGGGTAAATAGGGAAGTAACAAGCTTGTGAGGGGATTTCTGACATAAGTAGAGCCTTGGTGATGTCACAAAGCCTTGATTCGTTGGGTAGCAACTCTGTTCCACTCAAAGCACTAGTCTTCCATGAAGGTGGGTTTATTATCCTCACAGTGCCTGAGGAGGACAGTTCAGCTCCTGGTCTCCACAACTGTTCAACAGGCTTTTTGCACCTGAACATTTCCTGAAGATGGAATCTGGAGAGGTAGGACATTTTCTTTTGGTAAATATGTTTCCAAAGCAACTAAGACCTCTGTAGTAAAAAATGTTTTCCTTCAACTGTCCTGCGGGTCCACCATTTCTGTTGTTACCAGCTCCTATATTTGATAGCTGTGGGGATGGTGAATGCCAGCTATTCTTCCCACTTTATCTTTGCTAACAATATCAAATTCATCAATCCACTAAAATGGCAAAGCTCCTCTTTGTCCATAGGTGTTTTAAAAGATACTAATTATTTCTCAATGGCTGCTGTTGCCCAGAATAATGAGTCTTTCAGGTTGAAGTGGGTCTCACAGTACTCACTTCCACAATGAAGACACAGAATGGCTTTATGTAATATACCTGGGTCTGGATCAGGAGACCCAATACAGAGAGCCAGTGGACTGGAGGGCCATGACCTTGGGCAGGCTGTCTTGGATTGAGCCCCCTACCTATTAGCTTGATGTCGAAAGAGACGTGTGGATGTCCTTCGAATTCTTTGTTATCTGTTCAGATATTTCTTACTCGTTTTGGGGATAGGCATACTTTCTCCTCTCATTGACTTTGTCAGTCAGAAAGTAGGTTTCTCAGCAGAGGTCATTTGCCTTAGGGCAGCAGGAATGTGTCTCTGAGATTGATATACTGAGATGTAGAGAAAAATTTGCAAATTGTCCTATTTATTTCTTAAGAGAAAATTACAGTTAGGTATGCAAACCTGATGATCAATATCTTTGTCTCCTGCACCACAGTTCTTCCAGAAAAGAGCCTTGACCTCATAGCCTCCCCTTGTTATCCTTGCAGGCACTCATGGTTGAGGCCACGACTTTGTTTCTGAATTAAACAGAAGGAAAGTTCTTTCAACCTAGAGAGTGGGCAGCTATGAAGCCCAAGTACAGAAAGATAGCCAAGAAACAGCGGACCAAGAGGTCAGTGGCCTATCTCAGTAAGTCTACAGCCATGATGAAAATGCCTCTTAGTATGAGATGCATGCCACCTGTCCAGAAGAGGAATGGGTTATCTCTCCAGAAGCCAAAACTGAGTAGGCCTTTTGAGGCCCTGGAGAATATTGTCGGCCGCAGAATTTCTCATGGCTGGAAGGAAGCCAACTAACCAGTCACCCAGTGGAAAGCAATCATTCTAGATCAACTCCCAACAAATCCCTCTCTCTATTTGTTGAAGTATGATGGGATAGATTGTGTCTATGGATTGGAGCTTCACAGTGATGAAAGGATTTTAAACCTTAAGTTCCTGCCTAACAACGTACCATTTCCTCAGGAGACAGACACTCATCTCTCAAACACCATAGTTGGCAGAGCAGTGAAACATACATTTGAGGGCACAAATGGCTCTAAGGATGACTGGAAGGGGATTGTCCTAGAGGAGGTGCCAATCATGAAGACCTGGTTCTATATTACCTACAAGAAAGATCCGGTCTTGTACATTTACCATTTCTTGGTTGACTACCTTGAAGGCAACCTCCACATCATGCCAGGCTCTATGGAGGAGTGGACTTGGGTGGTCCAAGATGAGGTGCAGACCATGAAGACCTGTTTCTACATTACCTACAAGAAAGATCCAGTTGTGAACCTTTACCACCATCTAGATGACTACATTGAAAGCAATCTCCACATTATGCCAGGATGTCCTCCAATAGGGGTGAATTTGGAATTAGGCAGGGATTCCTTGGCAGGCAAAAGCGTGCAGCACAACGAAAAAGATGGAACCCAAAAGATAGGTAAAATTATTTACCAAGTTCCCACCAAACCTTCCGTGCATTTCATCAAGTTTGATAATGAATTCCATATCTATGTCTATGATTTGATGAAGATCTGTTAAAGTGAAATTCACAAATTTTGGGGGTCAGACTTAAAACTGTTTTTGGGGAACTCTTTTTTTCAGAAATACCTCAGGTCTTCTATTAATCCTGGTATATTTCCCAATGGAATTTTTTTTGCTGTAAAAATAAAATTTGTGAAGGTGTTATGTTGTTTGGTGAATGATGGAGTTTCTGGTGGATGGGACATCACAGAAAGACAGGCCTCAAAACAACACAGGACTTATGGTCTTTTCCCCTTGGAGAGGGAATGACGAAAGGAGATGCAGTGTGTGGAAGAGGACAAGATGGCTGTTTAGGAAACAGAGGAGAGTGGCCAAAAAGATGTAGGATCTCAGAGAGGGAAAATGCGGGAGGGAAAAACATGTCATATGGGAAGATGTGACATCGAGGTGTTGGGACTTAAGAGGATAGAGAGTGATCATGAAGGTTCACAAATGTGTACTCAGAAGCAAAGAAAATTGGGTTTCATTTGATTAATGGTTTAATTCATACCATCTGGAAGTCACTGGGTATATTAACTCCACTGGAGCATGTTGAGTGACCCGGATCCTCCGGCCTAAAAAAAGTGTCTACTCTCAGTGGCTCTTCTGCAATGGAGTGGACCTCAGGCTACGGACTTACTTTTGCCAGGCTTGATCTGCTACCTATTTTGTCATGCCTGGATTCTTTCTGTCTTGCACTCTCAAAGGTCTTATGCATGTCATTCAACCCCTGTGAGTTCATTTAAACAATTGGCCTGCCTTAACTGTAAAACACTGTTCCCTTGTCATTGATCATGTTCTTTGGGATTTGGGCTATAAAACTCACAAACAGACTCACGCGCACCCAGGCTAAACTAGTAGTACATTGAATCACATTGGCTTGTGACATGCACAGATATGATGACTGCACCGAGCTCCATAAAATCAGTTACCTAGGGAATCAGTGATGTTAGGTGAAGTGTGGCAAAGACCCCACAAACCCATCAGACCCGAGGATACCAGTATGATATTGATGCCTGACTCCCATCATGCAAGGATCCTGACATCTTTAACAGGGCAGTTTTGGTTCCTTCATCTTCAAAAACTTTGTTAGTAAGGTTGTAGGTGTCAAACTGCCATTCAGGGCCCAGCATGTAGGTCACCTGTGCCAGGTCAGGTGATTTGGCTACAATGTGGGTGAAAACTTGTACCAGGGCATGCTGGTACCCTTGCCCCTTCTTCTCCTCAACATCATCATCACTCTCCTGGGTGGGTCTAGAGCACAAACAAGGCAAAATGGACTACGCTTCCTCCTTAGTGGATAACCTTATCTACCCTCAATTTGGACTGACTTTCAGAGGGCATGCAGCACATTTTATCCTATTAGCCATCTCTTTCATTAGATCACTCACTTATCCAATGAATGATTGAATTTATCCATTCCTCCATGTCTCTATCTTCTTCAATCCCTTCTTCCATTTCCCCATGTCTTGTGTCTACAGGTTGCCAAGATAAATCTACTATGTCTCTTCTGTTCTAGAAACTTTCATTTGTAAAGAACTTGCCCTCTCAGCGGTGGATTTTTCTGAGTTCTCTGTAGATGGAGACCATATGAGGAGGTTCAGAGGAGCAACCATGACAACACTTGTGCAGTACAGTTAGGCAGATTACAGATCTATGCCTGGCAAGCCTGTACAATGAGTCAGATTCCCATGAGCTCTGTCACTGTGATCTCACATAGATAACTCATTCAGTGTTCACGTCCAGGACATTGAGTTTTAATTTTTGTCCTAATCTGGTAAAGAAACCAAGATGAGGAGAATAGAGGAGCCTGATGTAAACCGCAAAATGGGTCATTTGAAAAGGTAAGACTACATGCCTCCATGTGTCCTGCTACCCTTCTTTAGGAAATCCATCTTTCCATAGATTAGCTATAGGCAACCCAAGTGTCCAGCACACTGCTAACCACAGGTTTGAACCTAACTGCCTTTGATTTCTGAAACAATTGCTGTCCCGTTAAGGTCTCATAACAACACAGCAAGGTATGTAAGAATGCCCCACCATCACCTTAGAGCAATTTCAGGACACCAAAGAGGCAGCAAGTTATCTTTATTGGAAATACAAATGTTTCTGGAGGGACAAAAGGATGTACATAAAAAAAAAAAAAAAAACGATTGGTGTACTCACTACGATTTTATGTGATATGGCCCACACAGGCTTCTGGTTCTGAATACTTGGTCCTCAGGAGGTTTTGTAGGTTGTGGTGACCCAGAACCTAGCTGGAGGAATTGCGGTCTGAAAGCCAAGCCTTGATGTTTCAGGGCATCCTTTCACTGGTCCCCAATGTTTACTGATTTCCTTACAGAGAATGAGAGGCCTCCTACTCCTGCTGCCATGGCTTCTGCAACATGAACAGTGAGAACCCCCTTCACAGCCTGGTTGCTCTTATCACATAGGACGGTGTAAGTCACAAACAATCTCCCACACCAGTTTAGAATTATGATTCATAAAATGGTTATTACTTTTAAGGGGCAAACCTTACAGATTTCCATGCCAGACAACAGCCCTCTGCAGGTAGAGGAGAGGAGTCTAGTAGCTGGATGTGGAGGTGGATGCAAGAGAGCAAGCTGAAGGCAGTTGCTCCATTTTGAAAGAGAGAGACACTGCACCCCAATGGCCTTTATCTCAGTTGCTATAGCCTGAAGGAGCAGAAAGAGCTCCTGCAACACACATATTTGGACATAGCAGCAAAATTTACCAGTATGTGACAAAAACCTATTTTAGTTTATTTTGTACATGCTTTCAGGTACATGGCAGAGACAGGATCTGCTTCATGCATTTGCGTGACCAATGATTTCCCTTTAAAAAAAAACCCACAACCGCTCCCAACAACATCATAAGCATTCAAAAACATGTCCATGATTTCTTTGCTTTGCCTTTGATTGAGCGGTAAATCATGCTGCTAGTTAATCTGTGCAAGCAATGTGAATTTCTCTGTAAATATATAGACAGAATTGACAGGTATCTCAAACATGTCAGGGGGTCACACTGCAATGGAGTGGGTTAATCATCACCATGTGACAGTGACATATTTAAGATCTCTCCTTTGTCATTAAGTCTCAGAATTGTCAAGATGTTATGTTTTTGTGCAGACTTCTCAGGGTTTTCTCCCATTCATGGTTTCCATGGATGTTTGCTAGTTACGCTTACATGTCTTTTTCCAGATTCTGTCAGTTTTTGCCATGCACTCTCAGCTCCACAACTTCTCCTGCCCTAAGATTCTAGTTCCAGACATTTTAGACATCTTGTGACTGTTGCACGAGTGTCTCATGTTCCGCTTAAATGATTTGGAATGTTATTTAGCCTGAGTTTTAACTTCCATCCCTGAGTTCATTGACTTTCCTTGACCATCTTTCTTGTGCCACTGAGCTGAACTACTAGGGGTTTGCTCCAGTTACTTCTCCATGCTGAGACAGCCTACACTCTCAGTACTACTGTGATAGTGTTTCTGTAGCAAGTATTCTTCTCAAGATAAGAAGAAATTTCAATATTATAATCCATCTGCTGTTATTGTGTCTTAAACACACAAACACACCCCCATAATTTAATGCACACACACTGTTGATATCTCAACTTAGGGTGCTGTTCTGGGGTTAGAAAGAGGCTTCTCTCTAGAGGGGTTTTCAGAAAGCCATGGGGTGACACCAACGAGGACCTTGGGCAGGTGAGCTGTGGGTGCCTGCACTGTGCCATGTCCCTAGGCACTACGGGTGCTTTGTTCCATAATCAGGTTGATGACTATCTTGAATATCACCATAGAACTGTTGTACGGAAAAGGATGGAGATAAAGACAGGGAACCACATCAGAAAACTAGACTGAGCTACCAAGCTCAGGTTGAAGAGCTGAAGGGGAGAGAATAAGAGCAAAGAACTAAGGAATACAAGGGCTTGGTCCACCCACTGAGACACTGTGTCTGAGCTAATGGGAGATCAACAAAACCAGCTATGCTGGGACTGACAGAGCATGGGATCAAAGTGGAAGCATTGAATTTGGCTGAAAATTGGGGCATAAGGAGAACCCAATGATAATGGCAGTGGGATATGTCTGTACTGCACATACAGGCTTTAATCGATCATATTATATGTAGATGCATACCTTCCTCAATCTGGATGGAGGAGGGCAAGGGCTTCCCACAGGTCAAGGTAACCTGCCCTCTATTAGAACTGGATTGGGAGTGGAGAGGATTGTTGGTTGTGTGAGTAATTAGGGGGAGGAGTAAAGGAAGTGGAAATTTGAAATTTATTATTTATGAAGGAAGAAAAAATCAATAGAAGATAACCAATGGAGAGATGGGATCTAAGAAAAAAAACTTTCATGTGATTTGTTGACTCAGACACCAAAGACTTTTTCAGAAAAATAAGATACAGGGATTGAGTTGCTTGGGCAAGAGTGTGACTTGAGTAATTGGGAAGATGAGTGGGGGCTTATTTTGGGTCCCCTGGTGGCTGTATACAGCTTTTGAGGAGCTGAATGCTGGATGTTTCTGTGGGTAAATAGGGAAGTAACAAGCTTGTGAGGGGATTTCTGACATAAGTAGAGCCTTGGTGATGACACAAAGCCTTAGTTCGTTGGGTAGCAACTCTGTTCCACTCAAAGCACTTGTCTTCCATGAAGGTGGGTTTATTATCCTCACAGTGCCTGAGGAGGACAGTTCAGCTCCTGGTCTCCACAACTGTTCAACAGGCTTTTTGCACCTGAACATTTCCCGAAGATGGAATCTGGAGAGGTAGGACATTTTCTTTTGGTAAATATGTTTCCAAAGCAACTAAGACCTCTGTAGTACAAAAAAGTTTTCCTTCAACTGTCCTGCGGGTCCACCATTTCTGTTGTTACCAGCTCCTATATTTGATAGCTGTGGGGATGGTGAATGCAAGCTATTCTTCCCACTTTAACTTTGCTAACAATATCAAATTCATCAATCCACTAAATGGCAAAGCTCCTCTTTGTCCATAGGTGTTTTAAAAGATACTAATTATTTCTCAATGGCTGCTGTTGCCCAGAATAATGAGTCTTTCAGGTTGAAGTGGGTCTCACAGTACTCACTTCCACAATGAAGACACAGAATGGCTTTATGTAATATACCTGGGTCTGGATCAGGAGACCCAATACAGAGAGCCAGTGGACTGGAGTGCCATGACCTTGGGCAGGCTGTCTTGGATTGAGCCCCCTACCTATTAGCTTGATGTCAAAGCAGACGTGTGGATGTCCTTCAAATTCTTTGTTATCTGTTCAAATTTTTCTTACTCGTTTCGGGGATAGGCATACCTTCTCCTCTCATTGACTTAGTCAGTGAGAAAATAGGTTTCTCAGCAGAGGTCATTTGCCTTTGGGCAGCAGGAATATGTCTCTGAGATTGATATACTGAGCTGTAGAGTTAAATTTGCAAATTGTCCTATTTATTTCTTAAGAGAAAATTAGAGTTAGGTATGCAAACCTGTTGATCAATATCTTTGTCTCCTGCACCACAGTTCTTCCAGAAAAGAGCCTTAACCTCATAGCCTCCCCTTGTTATCCTTGCAGGCACTCTTGGTTGAGGCCACGACTTTGTTTCTGAATTAAACAGAAGGAAAGTTCTTTCAACCTAGAGAGTGGGCAGCTATGAAGCCCAAGCACAGAAAGATAGCCAAGAAACAGCGGACCAGGAGGTCAGTGGCCTATCTCAGTAAGTCTACAGCCATGATGAAGATGCCTCTTAGTATGAGATGCATGCCACCTGTCCAGAAGAGGAATGGGTCTTCTCTCCAGAAGCCAAAACTGAGTAGGTCTTTTGAGGCCTTGGAGAATATTGTCGGCCACAGAATTTTTCATGGCTGGAAGGAAGCCAATGAACCAGTCACCCAGTAGAAAGCCATCATTCTAGATCAACTGCCAACAAATCCCTCTCTCTATTTGTTGAAGTATGATGGGATAGATTGTGTCTATGGATTTGAACTTCACAGTGATGAAAGGATTTTAATCCTTAAGTTCCTGCCTAACAACGTACCATTTCCTCAGGAGACAGACACTCATCTCTCAAACACCATAGTTGGCAGAGCAGTGAAACATACATTTCAGGGCACAAATGGCTCTAAGGATGACTGGAAGGGGATGGTCCTAGAGGAGGTGCCAATCATGAAGACCTGGTTTTATATTACCTACAAGAAAGATCCGGTCTTGTACATTTACCACCTCCTGGTTGACTACATTGAAGGCAACCTCCACATCATGCCAGGCTCTATGGAGGAGTGGACTGGGGTGGTCCAAGATGAAGTGCATACCATGAAGACCTGTTTCTACATTACCTACAAGAAAGATCCAGTTGTGTACCTTTACCACCATCTAGATGACTACATTGAAAGCAACCTCCACATTATGCCAGGATGTCCTCCAATAGGGGTGAATTTGGAATTAGGCAGGGATTCCTTGGCAGGCAAAAGCGTGCAGCACAACGAAAAAGATGGAACCCAAAAGATAGGTAAAATTATTGACCAAGTTCCCACCAAACCTTCCGTGCATTTCATCAAGTTTGATAATGACTTCCATATCTATGTCTATGATTTGATGAAGATGTGTTAAAGTGAAATTCACAAATTTTGGGGTCAGACTTAAAACTGTGTTTGGAGAAATCTTTTTTTCAGAAATACCTCAGGTCTTTATTAATCCTGGTATCTTTCTCAATGGAACTTTTTTTTTGCTCTAAAAATAAAAATTGTGAAGGTGTTATGCTGTTTGGTCAATGATGGAGTGTCTGGAGGATGGGACATCATAGAAAGACAGGCCTCAAAACAAAACAGGACTTATGGTCTTTTCTCCTTTGAGAGGGAATGACGAAAGGAGATGCAGTGTGTGGAAGAGGACAAGATGGCTGTTTAGGAAACAGAGGAGAGTGGCCAAAAAGATGTAGGATCTCAGAGAGGGATAATGCGTGAGGGAAAAGCATGTCATATGTCAGGCTACACTCTCAGTACTATTATGACTCTGTTTCTGTAGCAAATATTCTTCTAAAGATAAGAAATTTCAATATTACAATCCCTCTATTTTTATTGTTATTTAAACACGTATACACACACACAACTTAATGCTCACGAACTGATGAGAGCTCAACTTAGGGGGCCATTCTGGGGTTGGTAAGAGTCTTATCTTTAGCGGTGTTCCCATACGGCCATGGGGTTACTCAAACTAGGACTTTGGGCTGGTGAGGAGAGGGTGCCTTCTGTGTACCATGTCCCTAGCCACTAAGACTGCCTTGTCCCATAATCCGACTGATGCCTATATTCAATATCATCACAAATTTTTGTTTGGCAAATGATGGATATAAAGACAGTGATCCATATCAGAAAACTAGACTGAGCTTTCAAGCTCCTGTTGAAGAGAAGAAGGGGGGAGAATATGAGCAAAGAAGTCAGGAATATAAGGCTAAGTCATTCCACTGAGACACTCTGCCTGAGCTATTTGGAGCTCAACAGAACCAGCTCTGCTGCGAATGACAGAGCATGGGGACAAAGTGGAAGTGCTAAATGTGGCTAACAATTGGGGCAGATTGAAAACCCAATGATAATGGCACTGGGATTTGTCTCTACTTCACATACAGGCTTTATGTGATCCTATTATGTGTGAATGCCTACCTTCATCAATCTGCATTGAGGGGGACTACGGTTGTCCCGACTAACGAATCTTTTGTTTTGCAGTGGTTCTCACAGAACTCAATTCTTTAAAAAACACACAGAATGACTTTATGTAATATCCTGAGTCTCAATGAGAGGACAAAATACATCCAGTCAGTGGACTGGAGTGCCATGACCTTGGGCAGGTTTTCTTGGATTCAACCACCTAACTATTAGCTCAATGTTGAAGGACAGGCGTAGCTGTCCTGCAAATGCTTTTCTATCTGTTCAGATTTTTCTTACTCATTTTGGAGATAGGCATACCTTCTCTTTTCATTGACTCAGTCAGTCAGGAAGTAGGTTTCTCAGCAGAGAACAAAATACATACATCCTTCCCTTCTTATGCTTGCTTGAACTCATAATGGAGACAACGAATTTGTTTCTGACTTAAACAGAAGAGTTTTTTCAACCTAGAGAGTGGGCAGGTAAGAAGCTCAAGCACAGAAAGGTAGACAAAAGGCAGCGGACCACTAGTGAACCTGATAGAAGGGATAGAAGGAAGTACTCTACTACATATGGGCACAGGAGAACACTTCCTTAATAAAAACCCAGCAGCACAGACATTAATGGCAACTTTGAATAAATGGGACCTCCTGGAACTGAGAAGCTTCTGTAAAGCAGAGTACACTGTCACTAAGACTAAAAGGCAAACAACTGACTGGAAGAAGATTTTTACCAACCCCTCAACAGACTAAGGTCTGATCTCCAAAATATATAAAGAACTCAAGAAACTCAATGTTAAAATACTAATTAACCCAATTAAAATTGGAGTACTGAACTGAACAGAGAATTTCAACAGAAGAAGTTCAATGGACAAAAGACACTTAAAGTCAGGCTCAACTTCCTTAACAATAAAGGGAAATGCAAATCAAGACAACTTTGAGATATCATCTTACACCTGTCAGAATGGCAAAAATAAAAGACACCAATGATAGCCTTTGATGGAAAATTGTGGAGAAAGGGGTATACTCATCCATTGCTGTTGGGAATTCAATATGTGCAACCATTTTGAAAAGTAGTGCTTCGGGTTCTGAGGAAATTTTGGATCATCATATCCTTTGCTCCAGCAATACCACTCTTGAGAATATACACAAGAGATGCCCTATCATAAAACAAAAGTATATGCTCAAATATGTTCATCGCAGCATTGTTTGTTATAGCCAGCACCTGGAAACAACCTAGATGCCTACTGATGGAAGAATGAATGAAGAAAGTATGGAATATATACATGTTAGAGCACTACTTAGGAGTAAAAATAAAACAATGACTTTTTGAATTTTGCATGCAAATGGATGGAAATATAAAACACTATCCTGAGTGAGTTAAGCCAGACCCAAAAAGAGGAACATGGGATGTACTCACTCATATTTGTTTTCTAGTCATAATTAAAGGACATTGATCCTATAATTCATGATCCTAGAGAAGCTAAATAAGCAGGTGAACCTAAAGAAAAACATATAGGCATCCTCCTGAATATTAGCCTTCATTAGGCGATGAAATAAGACAGAGACAGAACCCACATTGGAGCACTGGACTGAAATTTCAAGGTCCAAATCAGGAGCAAAAGAGAAAAGAGCACGAGCAAGGAACTCAGGACCGCGAGGGGTGTACCCACACACTGATGCAATGGGGATGGTCTATCAGAATCTCAGCAACTCCAGCTGGCATGGTTCTGTAAAAGCATGGGATAAAACAGGACTCCCTGAAAATAGTGGACAATGAGGACTACTGAGAACTCAAGAACAATGGCAATGGATATTTGATCGTACTTCACGTACTGGATTTGTGGGAGTCTAGGCCATTTGGATGCTCACCTTACTAGACCTGGATGGAGGTTGGTGAACCTTGGACTTCCCAAAGGGCAGGGAACCCTGATTGATCTTAGTGCTGAGGAGAGATGTGGACTTTTTTGGGGGTAGGTGAGGGAAATGGGAGGCGGTGAGGGGAGGAGGCAGAAATCTTTAATAAATAAATAAATTTTAAAAATTGCTTTGTCTATCCTGTGTTTTTTGTTTTTCCATATAAAGTTGATTACTTTCCTCTCAAGTTATATGAAGAATTTTGATGTGATTTTAATGGGGATTGCACTGAATCTATAGATTTCTTTTGGGAGAATTGCCATTTTTACTATGTTGATCCTCCCAAACCAAGAGCAAGGGAGATCCTTCCATTTTCTGGTATCCTCTTGAATTTCCTTCTTAAAAGTCTTAGAGATGTTTTCAAATACATCTTTGTCTTCCTTGTTCAGAGTTACCCCGAGATATTTTATGCTATTTGTGGCTATCATGAATGGTGATGCTTCTGTGAATTACATCTCTGCATACTTATCTCAGTGTATAGGAGGGCAAGTGATTTTTTTAGAGTTAATCTTGTATCCTGCCACATCACTAAAGGTCTTTATCAGTTTTTGAAGTTCTTTGGAACAGTTTTGGTGTCACTTATGTATCATATCATCAGCAAATAATGAAAGTTTAACTTCTTCCTTTCCAATTTGAATCCACTTGATCTCCTTATGTTGTCTTATTGCTATTGATAGAACTTCAAGCACATTATTGAAGAGGTAAGGAGAGAGTGGAGTCACTTATCTATCATATCATCAGCAAATAATGAAAGCTTAACTTCTTCCTTTCCAATTTGAATCCACTTGATCTCCTTATGTTGTCTTATTGCTATTGCTAGAACTTCAAGCACTATATTGAAGAGGTAAGGAGAGAGTGGAGACACTGTCACAAGCCTTTGCAGGGGCTGCATTAACTGAGAAATTAGGGCACTCTTTTGAATATAGTGATCAGAACTCTAAGGCTCAAGTCCCAGCCTGAGTCCTACCTCTTTGTTGGTCTACATGGTTTTCACATCAGAAGCATGTGGAGTTTATGAGGCAAGTCCCAAGAGGTTTGAAATACTGCAGGAATTGATATGCATGAAGCATCTGGGTGCACAATAAATGCTAGTCTTTATCTCATGTAAAGTTGGTGCCTAGGATGTTGTGGTGATGGCTGCTTTGTATAGTGTAAGCATCAAAGGTCTGATCCCCCAGAAACCCACTTGGTGTTCTGGCTAAAGAGTCTGGCCTCACTGTCAATAGATATATTTGTTTAAGAAGTTCTGCATGAATGACTGAAGTTAGAGAATTACTGAGCTTGACTCCCAACATTGATCTCTGTGCTGCTTAATTCATGTTCACACATACATGCATGTGAACCCACACACATGAAGAAACAATCATACACACATATACTCTGTAAGTAAACCACACACAAAATGAATAAAAGGCAAAGAGTGCCTAAGTCTCTGCTTGATCCCACAGTACCCCAGGAAATGGTAATTGGGGTCTTTTATAAACCTCTTACAAAGGACTTCAAAGAATGTCTGTCTTCCCAGGCCATGACATTATGTTTCAGGACCTTTAGCATTCCTCATCAGACCACACTGGGATCTGTCCATAGAACACTTGCACAGGACACTCATGTTGATAGGTTACCCAGATAAACTGAGGTGAAGATAGTTAGCATGATCCCCACCTCATCACACAGCCTTCATCTAAGGGAAAAGTGCTCTCCAGCTCAATAAGCCAGCATTCTTTCACACCTTCCTGACATCAAACACAGACTTACAGTCATATTTCCTTCCATGAACTTTCAGGAGAAAAGCATGGAGAAAAACAGCAGATCTAAGGAAACACCTGGCCATGCTTCATTCCCTCAGGACCTTTCTGCTCTCTTTGGATATGCCAAAACCTTATTCATCCCTTTAACACTTACTGAGAGCCCTGAATTTGTAAGGTACCATTAAAACTTCTGGGACTGGGAGGTGAAAATTGATACATATCTATGGCCCTCAGGGAACTCATCTTATATTCCAAAGAGATGTCAGATGGAAAAGTTTGTCCTAGATACTGTGAAATTTTTAGAGTCAGAAGAAATTTCAGCTGTAGCTGATACGAGAGCCCCTGCCTAATTGAGGGTGCTGGAAGAAAGTAGACATTGGAGATGGCCGGAAACCCAGTTCCCTAAGAATTTCCTTGAGTCCTGTGCTAACCCCACAGTATCCTGCAGGCATTTTTTGTAAGCTGGTTCCTCAATAGTTGTAAAACTCCAATGAGGTATGCTTAGTTAACACAGACACACCATTATAGATACCACCTACATTCTGGGGTGTTCTTTATCTGCAAGAGAAGCAAGTGAATTGAGGGAGAGCAGCAACATTCCTATATCTCTTTGGGTTTTACTCTTAGATGATATTGAAGTTTTTGCCTTAAACAAAACCATAAAGAACATAATGTCCACCAAGTCAGCCACAGGGGGAGAAAATTCATCACTGAGTGAATTATACCCTCCTCCAGGGGTCTCTGATACCAGTTGTCAACTAGGTGCTTTTTGGGTCTGGCACAAACTTCAGACCCTTCCCTCTTATGTAGGACAGATGAAGGAAGAGATATGCTTACTCCAAGACCAGACAAAACTCTCTGTATTTAAGAATAGTCAGTTAAGCTCAGCAGAGAGTCACTACCAAGAAAAGAACTTCAGTTATTTCCATTTTAATGTCCCTGATACATTCTAAAGTTTCAGCAAGATAGGTCTAAAGTGAAGAGTCAAATATCTGTCTCTCTTCTATACCAAACAGCCTACATTTACACTTGACTCTCCCTCGACTGTTGACTCCAATATAGACCCAAGCTGTGTGTGTTGTTTAATTTATAACTTTAAAATTTTGGCAGTCCCTGCAGCACAAGTGTAGTGGATGCCACTTGCTAACTTGCTTGCAGCCTCATACTCAGCTAGGTTTCATACACAGCACATGACCACTTCCAAGGGAATGATGCTACCCACAGTGGACTGGGTTTGATTAACACTTGACTAACAGTCATGCTTACAGACACACCTGATGAGGCAATTCCTCAACTGAGACTCTTATATGCTTCTAAGTTGGGTCAGGTTGGCAGTTAAAGCCTAATGTGATAGGGATGATGCGTAATTTTGATAAATCAATATATTGGTAAAACACCTATAATATAAAAAAGCCTATCTGATTTTCATTAAAATGTTTACCTTTCATGGACATCCATTACTGCTCTGAAAATTTGTTAGGACACGTCTGGCAGAGGTTGACCCTCTTGTGTCATATATATCCTTGTCACATATAACCTCTCCCTAGATACACTCCTACTTGGGACTGAATCTTACATGTGTGTGACTTAGTTGAACTTGGCAGCTTGTTTCAATTCATGCCAATATAGCTGATATCTCCACCTACAATCAAATTACACTTATGTCAAATAAAAAATACATTTGATATCATGGAATGCCCAGGGAGCACATGTCTAGGAGACAATAATGTATCTGTGGAAGTCATGGGTACAAGCAACCAGATCTGCCCAGGTCTTTGTAAAAAGAAGGAGAGCAACAGGTGTTCAAATCATAAAATGGTTGGGAAGGAAGTGCAGGTGCACAGCTCCTGGGAGAATCCAGAGGAATGTAGGTTTGAGCTGGCTCACTCCAAGATTGCCCAGATATATGCAGAAGTAGTGCCAGGATTCTTATTTCTTAATTAGAAATGTCAAAGATGAAAAGGAACAAATGCTCAGATTGATGTTGGAATTGTAATGAAGTTTACAGAACAAAAGATTGAGAATACAGCAGTGTGTATGCCTGACAAATATATCACAGATCTCCAACACAAAATGAAACAATAAACATCCAAATTACCAGCAAAAAGAAGGACAGAATTCAGGAACAGCAAGAGCCAAACTGCCTGACAAATTGTTCTTACCTGTATGGCTCCTGGCAATGTGGGGCAGGAAGGAAATTTGTGCCCAAAGATAGACAAAGAGTGGGGCTTTTTTATATAGAATATTTTTTGTGTAAAGCATTGTACATTGCAAGAGGAAAAAAAATGGCTTTAAATCTCTGATTTTTTTAACACTCTCTCTATGTTCTTTCAAGTCAAATTGAAAGAGGCAGGTGGTGGATTTGGGTTTCTGTGTTGTGAAACAATAATGAGAATAATAGTTGCTCATTCCAGAATTCATCCTTTTTCTTTCAAATAGCCCTCACCCTGTCTCTTACACCTGGCCTATTCCCATTGCTTGAGGGCTGATGTCAACTCATGTGTCTCCCTGAGGAGCCCTCTCAGAACACACTAGCCTTCCATTTAATCTACTCTGGAAGCCCAACACTTAGGGTGACTTTGATCACACAGCCTACTGTGGTTGCACACACTGACACAATAAAGCTGTTACAGTGGGTCTTGCTCTCATTTCCCATGGAGCTTCAATGACCATCTCCTCAAACAGCTCATCAAGCTAGAGAACACTTTATCCTTTTCTGTGTTATTCACGTCATTGCCTCTTCTCTCCCACAAACCAGCTTCTTCCGAAGCAGGATCCTTGATTGTGGTTAGACTTTAAAATATTATATTTTAATGAAATATTAAATAGACTTTAAAATATTAAGATTGATTAGACTTTCAAGGTTGCATTATTATGAACCGACCTGATACCTATATGTTATGCATGTAATTATGACAGCCTAAAGTTACAGGAGCCATTTTCAAGTTGTGCATGCATTTATATTTATCTCCTCCTGAGTATAACAAGCTGCCCATCATGGGTGATAATAGATTTTACTGGTTAGTTCTGGAATCTATTGGCATAGAACATGTTGTGGTTTGAGTGAGAAATGTCCCCCATAAGCTCCCATATTTGAACCTTTTTTTCATAAGGAACCACACCATAAAAGTTATATATCCAAGTTTTAGCTTCCACTGAGAGGGATCATAATTTAAAAATATTACTTTGCAAATAGAAGCTTAAGATTCACAAAAATGTGTCATCTCAGGATAAGATGGTCTTTAAATTCAATGGCAAACCTCTGTATCAAAAGAGACACAGGGAAACAGTGGTGTGCTCACAAAACAATGGAAACAGTAAGAGAACTGATACATACTGAGGAATATCAAAAGCCAAATTTCCTAAAACATCTTGAGGAAGTAGGGTCCCCACCAACACATTTATTCCAGATCCTGAGAATAAACATCAACCCCTTTCAAGTATTTGTTTTATTAGAAAATTTTATACCAATCCTTGGAATTAATACATTGGACAAAAGTTGGTTTGGGAAGTCCTTCTGTCTATGTTTGCTTTTATTGGTTAATGAATAATGTTGTTTCAGACAGTAGCTTAGCAGAATAGACCTAGGTGGTAAAAGTAAACAATGATAGGAGAAACAGGGTAGGGTCGGTGAGAAGCCAAATAGACACCACCAAGGAAGAACACCTTCTCTGGAGTTGCCAAAAATTTGTTGGTAAGACATGAACTACTGGTGATACAGATAAATGCAAATAGGTTTGTTTAGAATAAGGGAGGAATCTAGAAATACGTTTAAACTATTGGCCAAACAGTGTTGTGAATAATATAGGTTTTATGTGATTATTTCAAGTCAAGGTGGTCAGGAAACTAACTAATGAGTGGCCTCCACCAACAAAGGGTATTGCAGATTCATTGACTATCCTGAGATGGCTTGTCTGGGTAAAACCTATGTTGTATGAATAAATTGGCTACACACCAGAGATATGGAACTAACAATAGACAAAGTCTAACTAGGTGAACCAATGAATAATTTTCGGGTTACTTACAGGAAAATTGGTGAGCAAGAACTTACAGTAGAAATGCCTCAATAGCAGTTGGTTCAACAAAGCCCACCCCAGCATGGTTAATAGTTCACTAAGGCTGAGAACCTGAAATTCACTGTGCAGCCTTGAGGCAGATCAGTGATCTGAAGAGTGTTTTTTTTTTATCTTTGGCTCAGTTGATCTGAGCCTCATCTAAGCATCTCTATTTGTCTGTGATGATTGCTCGGTTATATATTTTCTGCCAATATACTGTTTGGAGGACGTTGCCTTGTGAATCTGCTCAGGTTATCAAACTCTCTATAGCTAATTTGAGTTGTTTGCTTCCTATCTAAGTAGCTTTCCTGCAGGATAGAGTCTATCAACCAAAACTACATATTGGCATTAAAGAACTTTATATGTGGAGATGGAAGGGTCAGAGTCAGATAACAAAGTAAAATTATGGGTTCACACAGGAGAGATAAAAGAAAAGGAGAGGGAGTATGAGAGCACTACCCTGTAGGATTTCAAAATGGAAGAGGAGACCTGAGCTAAGTAGGAAACAGCCACAGCATTTTCCATAGTCACTACTCCTGTTTAGGCCACAAAATCTCCAAGCAGCTAGCTCAAGCATTGGAAGTTTCTACTCTGAGAGGGCCAGCTAGAGTGTGGCACAGATGACCTTTTTCCCTGGAGTTATCCTCACCATTGGCAGAAGGAGGCATATCTCCCTAGAGTCTCAACAAAAAGTCTCAGTGATGTAACAAACGGCTTATGATGGACCCTTGGGGAAGATTCAAAACTAACATAATTGGGAAAAAATGCATATTCCAGGATGTTATGATGTCAGTGTACACTGTCACATCTGCCTTTCTTCTGATCATATGAACAGGATGCTTGCTGCTTGGGGAAGCATCTCATCTGGCATTGTAATACCAGGGCAATAAAATGCCCTCTTTGCTCGTCTTCTCCCCCAGAGGAGTCTCTATCTCAGGTACAGTGCATTGAACCACTTGCAGGAATAATAAAAACAGATAGAGCATCCAGCTTGAGCTATGACATACATGGCCACAATCACATTGGCAGCAACAAGAAACAGATGAAGTATTCTGAGCATCAATGGAAGCTGAGGACGTAATACCAAAGCTAAGACATGTAACACCATGGGGAGTTGCAGAGTTCCAGAGAATATATTCAGTTACATTCTGGAAGAAGCTAAGACTGCAAAAGATGGCTTTCCTAATCAGAAAGTAGAAAAACTGAGACTATGCGAAATATAGGCAGTGATGAGACAAAGGTGGTAACTGAAAATGAAGAACCCCATTTCCCAATTCCAGGAAGATAATGAAAGCATTTTTAAAGGTTAATGAGCCACAAATCCTGGCAGTCAAAGCTCAGGAGATGGAATGCCATTTCAATCCCATGTAATGAATCTCTGCCTTAAGCATCTAAAATGATGTATCTCTGCCTTGAGCATCTGGAGCAATATTTCTTTGCCTTAAGCATCTATAACAATGCATCTCTGCCTTGAGCATCTGCTGTCATGCCCCTCTAAAATGAGCAGAAATTAAGATCTGCTTTGAAATGCAATATACTACTGGGATAGACCAACCATAGCATGTTACTCTGGATGTACACTTTTATATATTTACACCCTAAATTTGATATCAAGACCTGAGCCCAAACAGACTTCACAGTTCGCCGTTTCCCCATGCTGTGATAATTCAGTAGCCCTCTGGACACATCCACCAGGAGTCTTGAGGGGAGGAAGCAAAGGCATTCATGATTGAATGTCTCTCATCTCAATATCCCCAACATTTCTTTTAAAGTCATACCATTCCCTTTTCTGATTCAGAATATTATCTCAGAGCTCAATACTTTTTAACCAACTGTCTTGTTCTTCAGCCATGGCTCAGTCAGTAAGGTGCTTTCCATACAAATGAAGAACATAAGCATCTTCAACAAATTGTGCTGGCAAAACTGGAATACAATCTGTAGAAGAATGAAAATAGATCCATATCTATCACCATGCACAAAACTCAAGTCCAAATGGATTAAAGACCTCAATATCAGTCCAAACACACTGAACCTGATAGAAGAGAAAGTGGTAAGTACTCTACAACACATGGGCACAGGAGAACACTTCCTATGTATAACCCCAGCAGCACAAACTCTAAGGACATCATTGAATAAATGGGACCTCCTGACACTGAGAAGCTTCTGTAAAGCAAAGGACCCTGTCACTAAGACAGAAAGGCAACCCACTGACTGGGAGAAGATCTTCACCAACCCCACAACTGACAAAGGTCTGATATCCAAAATATACAAAGCACTCAAGAAATTAGACCATAAAAGGTTAATCAATCCAATTATAAAATGGGGCACTGAGCTGAACAGAGACTTTTCAACAAAAGAAGTTCAAATGGCCAAAAGACACTTAAAATCGTGCTCAACTTCCTTAGCAATCAGAGAAATGCAAATCAAGACAACCTTAAGATAGCATCTTACACCTGTCAGAATGGCTAAAATCAAAAACACCATTGATAGTCTCTGCTGGAGAGGGTGTGGAGAAAGGGGCACTCTCATCCATTGCTGGTGGGAATGCAAACTTGTGCAACCACTTTGGAAAGCAGTTTGGCGGTTTCTCAGGAAAGTCGGGTTCAACCTACCTCTCGACCCAGCAATACCACTATTGGGAATATACCCAAAAGATGCCCAAACATACAACAAAAGTAAATGCTCAACTATGTTCATAGCAGCATTGTTTGTAATAGCCAGAACATGGAAACAACCTAGATGTCCTTCAATGGAAGAATGGATGAAGAAAGTATGGAATATATACATATTAGAGTACTACTCAGCAGTAAAAAACAATGACTTCTTGAATTTTGCATACAAATGGACGGAAATAGAAAACACTATCCTGAGTGAGGTAAGCCAGACCCAAAAAGAGGAACATGGGATGTACTCACTCATATTTGGTTTCTAGCCATAAATAAAGGACATTGAGACTATAATTTGTGATTCTAGAGAAGCGAAATAAGGTGAATCCAAAGAAAAACATATAAGCATCCCCCTGAATATTAACCTTCATCAGGCGATGAAAGAAGACGGAGACAGAGAGCAACATTACAGCACTGGACTGAAGTCTCACGATCCAAAGGAGGAGCAGAAGGAGAGTGAGCACGAGCAAGGAACTCAGGACCGCGAGGGTGCACCCACACACTGAGGAAATGGGGATGTTCTATCGGGAACTCACCAAGGCCAGCTGGTCGGGGACTGAAAAAGCATGGGACAAAACCGGTCTCGCTGAACATAATGGACAATGAGGACTACTGAAAACTGAAGAACAATGGCAAGGGGTTCTTGATCCTATTGCACGTAATGGATTTGTGGGAGCCCAGGTAGTTTGGATGCTCTCCTTATTAGACCTGGATGGAGGTGGGTGGCCCTTGCACCTCCCACAGGGCAGAGAAACCTGCTTGCTCTTTGGGCTGAGGAGGAAGGAAGACTTGATTGGGGGAGGGGGAGGGAATGGGAGATGGTGGCGGGGAAGAGGCAGAAATCTTTAATAATTAAATAAATAAATTAATAAAAACATAAAAAATTTTGATCCCTTCAACTTGTGCAAGAATCTCAGAATTAAAGATAAAAACGCACCACTCAGTTCTGAGGAGAGAGCCCCACCTGGGTCTCTGAGTCTCACTCTTTGGTCAAGGGGAATTGGTCAGCTCCAGGTTCAAAGATATGATGTATCTTAAACATGACAGAGAGTAACTAAGAAAGACACCCATGGTTAATTCTGGCCTCTGCATGCATGCATACACATTTCCATAAAATGTTACACTCATCTTTTTACACAACTGTGTTTCCAATTTATATTATACACATTTCAGTGGCAGAGCTTTGACCTTAACTTTGACTGCTCTTTGGTGTTATAGGAATGGCCGGCTGCATCCTGCCACCTGTCTCCAGCTCTGGCTAGCTTTTCCAGAAATAATTTTACAGAAACTGTATTCTTTTAAATACTGCTTGACCCATTATTTCTAGCCTCTTATTAGCTAATTCTCACATCTTGATAGAGCCCTTTCAAATAATCTGTGTAGCACCATGAGCTGCTGGCTTACCAGGGAGATTCTTAAGCTGCTTCTGTCTCAGAGAGGGGTGGCATGGCGTCTGTCTTACTCAGCTTCTTTCTCCCAGCATTCTGTTCTGTTTACTCTGCCTATCTAACTTGCTTTCCTATCAAAAGGGCCAAGGCAGTTTCTTTATAAACCTATAGACATACAGCCCTCCTCCATCAATTTGGCCTGCCTCACACAATGACATTAGAAGAAATCTTTCTATAAGAACCCTGTCCACTATCTCATTTGGCCTTTTGAATCCTGTCTCCTCTCTTCCTAAGACATAAGGAAGCTAGGCTCAGGCATGTTACACAGTCTAACAAAGTTCCAACAGAAAGGAAGGATGGAATCAAGATCTGAATTCATTGCCAAAGTCTAAAATCTTAACCAAGGAACTCAGTGCATGACCATACTTTTCTTTCCACTGAGAATGAACCCACACTCTGAGGAGCTGAAAGGCAAATTCATACTGCATCTACCCCACATTGGTCCTTGACAGATGTGAAGAGCATTATGATGGTCCCTGATACAATGACATTTTATTCCTCTGGAGTTGACTGGCCAGTTGGCCACCTACCTTACTCAATATTTCCTTCTGTGATTGGATTTCCAGAATCCTCCATCCCTTCACATCATTGCTAAGTCACACACTTCCCAATGCCGCTTTCAGATTTTACATAGACAGACTTTGCCACCAGAGTGATGGGATGAACTGTAGTATGTGTCCCATTATTTTATAAAAGAGGGGCCCTGAATAATAACCTTTCTATATTCCTGCAAAATCTAAACCAGAAAATCAGCATGGAAATGTGATATCCCTGCACCCCCACAAGGAGTTAAACTGGTGGTGTAGATTGCAGTGAACAGGATTGACATTCCAATGAAGGGGCATCTCTGCCCGACTTAAGAAAAGTCTCATAGGAAGTGAAGTAGATCTGTGGCCATACAACCTTGGAGGATTTTATGAGGTAGAAATACAGATTTCTATATGAATAGACAATATATTCATAATGATGGGATGGCTATTTTAGTTGTCAACTTGACTACATTTAGAGTTAATAAGTATTTTAAAGACTGGGCATATTTATGGAGGGGTATTTCTTCTTAATTTCAATTTTGAAGTGGTAAGACACACTCCTAATCTGGATCTTTGAGATAGGACTCTTTTGAGGTGGGAAGAGGCATTTTTGTCTGGGCCACACCATCTTCTGGCAGCTTATATAAAGGAGATGGAAGGAGGAATCTCTTTCTCTGCCTGCTTGCTCTCAAAGGCAAGGCTATTCCCTCACCAGCATTAACACAGAATTCTTTATAATTCTGGTGTGTACCAAAGACTAGCTGACACATTCAGAGTCTCGGACTGAATACCTACTTTGCTTTTGGACATTCCTTTCATAGTGGGATTAACAAGGCCACAACCTATAAACCATTGTGTTAAAACTTTTTCTATGAGTTCTGTTACTCTAGAAAACTATGGATAATAGAAATGTTACTGAATTAAACAATAGTAACAATAAGTAACTCATGGGCCAGGAAGTTGGCACAGTAGGCAAAACACTTGCCATGAAAGTGAAAGGCACTGTGACTGAATTCTCACAATCTACTTAAAATCAGGATGTGTACAAGTATCTGCAAGTCCAGTTCTCTTAAGACGAATTGGGAGGTGGAGACAGGAGACTCTTCAGAAGCTTGCTAGTGAACTAGCCTTGAATAAGCAACAAAACAACAAAGACACCATATCAAACAAAATGGAAGGCAACCACTGATATGCTGGGTTGTCCTCCCCTCTCCTCAAGCCCACATGCTTACTGTGGCAATGCCCACTTGCACTCACATTCATGAATACACACACACACACATATATACACACACACAAAGAATGAAACAGCTTCCATATGTATGAAGGCACACATACACATCCTTAGGCGCTTCTGGGCCAAGTCTGGCAGTAAGCTACCTCTCTTTGATCTAGAGTCAACCATATCCATACTTATACACCAATTAGACCACCTGTTCTGGAAAAATCAGTAACCATCTGGTTCAATGAGATAACGTGTCTCAAATATATGGCTGTGTGTGTTTCCATGTGTGAAGATATGCATTGTCAGTCTGTCTCATATGTACCTATCTCCTAAACTCAGGTTTTTCTTGACTCCTAATATGGAAGCCCTTACTTTGTTTAATTTGTTATACCTAACGAGCACAAGGATTGCCAGGAGTTCTAAGGCAAGGCCATATTATAAGTATTAAACAAGCCCAGACCCAGAAAACAAAGACCCAGAGAGTGGAAGGAAGAACATGAGTCTAGACAGCTGTCTTGTAACCTCCACATTAAGAGATGAATAATGTAAGTTGGAAAAGCCTAAGACCAGGTCTCATTTCACCTCTCAAAAGAAGCAGATGAGATGTGAAGAGCAGGATCTTTGGGTGAATTTAATTATCCTACACTATCTGAGCCAATTGGAACTGGGAGCTCTCTGATTGATTAAAATTTAGAACCTGTTTTCTCTGCAGTTTCTGTAAGAAGAGCAATGAGCAACCAATATGCAAAGAAAAGGGGGGGCAACATAAATACTAATTTTTAAGATTCTTGACAGAAAGTAAGGACAATGAAATTTCCAGAAGTTTCTGAAAGAAATTTGAGTCAAAATCTTGATCACAAATGAAGAGAATTGGGTAGAAGTATCCCATGTCCAGATATCTCAAATGCAATATGGGTGTTACTTTGCTGGTATTCAAATTAAGCCAGGATGTGCATGATGAGACTTTTTATTTTAATAGTCTTTTATTTTAATGTATATTAATAAAATTTTAACTCATCAAGCTCGTGTGTTTTATTATCTTACATTGACCCCAAAATAGTTTTAAGCCAAAGTAAAGAGGGTTTAATGGTATGAGACTTCATCCAGATAATGCAGACAGCTGCTGCAGGAAAGTAGGGTACATAAAGAAAGCTGACTCAGTAAATAATTCAACTAGGTATCGCCAGTGGGTAAAACCTGCAATGCTGTATTGGTTGCCAAAATAAAGGAAGCAGCCCACTTAAGAGAAAGACAGAGAGGAAGGAAGAAGAGGGAAAAGGGAAGAGATCATTTGTTGAGAGCAAAAACCAGCAAAGGAAACAAAAGCTTCTTTGTGACAATAATCTCCTCTTCTGTAAGGTCATCTCCATTGCTTCAAATGACAGACATTCAGACAGAACATGCATGAGAGAGAAGTGTGAACATGGTGAAGGTGAAGGGAGAGAAAAAGAAAGAAAACATTCTGGAGATTTAAAGACAGATAGAATGAAACACCAGACATGAGTGTTTCTCTGGTACCTTCACAAAATCCTTATCAGGCCACCAGCATTCCAGATACTCCAAGACATCCAACACAAAATTTTCTTCTTGAACCCTATGACGTTTCCAGGGAGGATGGTGTTGTTCAAGAGTTCTGTGTCCTAAGCAAGAGAGAAAAGGGCACAAGATAGCAAGCAGGTGACAAGAGTGAGAAGGGGAGGGAGGGCGACTGAGTGAGTCACCCACCACCTGGACTCCTGTTAGGACTACAAAATATCCTCCACAGGTTTTGGTGGTTAGGCCTGTTAGTAATTAGGCCTTCCCCTGAAAGGGAACTATCATTCTTGCATGAGAGAGATGGCTCAGCATTTAAGGTCACTTGCTTGTCTTCCAGAGGACAGGGTTTCAATTCCTCCCCCTCATACAAACATCTGTAACTCCAGTTATAAAACATCTGACCATGGCCAACACAAGCACTGAATGCACATGGTGAACACACTAATGTGCAGATAAACTCACACTCATAAAAAGAAATTTAATCATTTCCTTTAAAAATAGTAGTCACTCTTTTACTTCAAACAAGCACGGAACTATATTCAAGAGCACAATCCTCTTACAGAATGGAATTATTCAGTTCTGAGGTAGCATGACTCCCAGTTTCATGAAAAACTGCCACATTGATTTCCCAAGTAGTTGCACTAGTCTGCATTCCCGACAACAAGGGATGGGTGTTTCTCTACATCCATTTCAGCATAGTCTATCATTGGTGTTTTTGATTTTAGCCATTCTGACAGTTGTAACATGGTATAGCAGAGATGTTCTGATTTGCATTTCCCTGATTGCTAAAAAGGCTAAGCATGAAATTGTCTTTTGCCCATTTGAAAGTCTTCTGTTGAGAATTCTCTGTTCAGTTAAGTACCCCTTTTTAATTGTAGTAATTTAAGTGTTAATGTCTAGTTTCTGGATTTCTTTACATATTTGGAGATCAGAATTTTGATTACGGACTGGTGAAGATTTTTCACATTCAAAGGGATGCCTTTTTGTCTTAGTGACAATGTCTTTTGCATTACAGAAGCTTCTCACTTTCAGGAGGTGTCACATTTATTCCTTTTTGGTCTCATTGTCTATGCTACTCAGGTTCAACACTGGAAGTAGTCTCCTGGGTCCATGTATTGCAGATTCATTTCAACTTCTCGTCTATCAAGTTTAATGTGGTCAGATTAATATTTAATCCATTTGTAGTTGCATTTTGTGCGTGCTGAACAATATGGATCTATTTTTCTTCTTCTACAGGTTGACACCCATTTATGCTGTCTGTCTTCACAAGTCTTTCTCCATGCTTTAAAGGAAACAAATTCTTCCCATTACAGCTCCTGTCATGTTCACCTGCTGTATTTCTCATATAGTTCATTCTGCTCTCCCTCTTACTTCCAGGTCTGATAACGATAATGTGAATTTTTCAACTAATATACCACACACCTGATGAGCTGCCTTCTTTTCCCAACCACTCTAAAGCAGCTCCAATATATTTAACAGCCAGTAGCAGTGACACTCTTTGAGACCTTATGGAGATGTTAATAGATGGAGTTCTTAAAATGGGATGGGACCCTGGTAGCTGGAAGATTCCAGAAAGTTGGGTGGGGTGAAGATAATTAAGCCACCCAATAGCAAAAATCTCATTATTCCCATTGGAACGGGCACTGTTCAATCATCTAATCTTGCACAAATGACTGACATTGACACAAAAATAATGCCAATTGTATTAACCAATTAGCATTTGTACATCTGCAGTTATATGGTTTGGAAGGTTATTTGGTGGCTTTTCCTCTGTGTGTGTGTGTGTGTGCTTGTGTGTCTCTGTGTGTGATTTGACCAAAGGACAACTTCAGTGGTCATTCCTCAGAAATCATCTACCATGCTTATTTAGACAGAATCACTTACAGGGACCTAGGATATTCTGAATAGAAGATGCAGTTTGGCCAGTCAGTACCAGAATCCACAGTGTCTGCCTCTCAAGCAGTGACATTACAAGCACACACTACCACGCTGGGAAGCTTTGAATAAGGTCACTGGAGTTTGAACTCAGGCCTGTATACACACAGCTGATTTATCACTGACAAAGAAAATCTCTTTTCAGTATGTTAGTCTTAACTTTAGACTCATATAGAAAGTGATTGCTCATTTATGAATTCACAGCACAGTGACTACAGAATTCCAATGGTGTTCAAATTAAGAAAACAATATCACAAAGTTAAACAGAGTACTGATTATAAATAAGCACTTGTATACCCCATCTGCCACATGGACCTTCCTGCCCCTTCCCTTTAGTTCTCTCTGAAACTCTCCTCCAAATCCAGGCATGGGTGGCTTTTCCTGCCTTGCCGTGGCAAACTGTTGGACACTGTATGTTCTATCTTCCTCATTTAGCTAGACCAGTCATTTTATGGCATAATGTTTTTGTTAGAGTTACCTCAACTGACCACTTTAGGCTTTGGAAAAACTCAAATGACCTTAAAACAGCCAGGGAAAACATCTTAACATTGTGTCCATTATAATGTCAGTAAAAAAAAAATTAGAAATCAAGACCTGCATCCTGGTCAAGACTTTTTAATCACCATTCCAGTTCCATCTGAGGTTACTCACTGTCTTTTGATGCCTAGATGAATTTTTGTTTTAACTAAACTTTGGCTTTCCCTAAAGCCAGTTTGAATTGTGTTTTATCACTTGGAACTGAAAAGTCTCCTGTGAGACTAGGGTATATGATCGGCTCTGGAGAATGAAGCCAGCTCATGCATCCCTTTATGTTCTAGGGGAGCTGTTAAAGAGACACTGACATTTCTACCAGCTTGAGTTTCAAGTGCAAGGATAAGTATCCTATAGCAAATCAAGGCTGTCCCTGACTCACAACCCTGTTGTATGTTTCTCAGTGTCGCTGTTTCCGTGTTTCCTCTCTTCCTGCAGTTGCTTAGATTTCTGCTCCTTACCATCATCCATGTATATCTATCACTCCCTTCTCTCAGAAAATTGAAAAAGAAATTGCCATGATCTCACAGCACTATCATACACTGCCGAAGATGCACGGAAATCATCTGTCGGGGGAAATAACTCTTCATCTCCTGATCTGGGAAGGGCTAGACTTCACACTAATGTGGGGAAACAGTCTTTCAGAAGTGTATTTCTATGAGTGTTCAACTGAATGATACCACAATAGATGGCTGGGTAAGATAAGTAGAAAGAAGATTGTATGTCCTTTGAAAGCAACATAGAAGCTGACAAATACCATGGATCACAATTATTCCAAATGCATATGGGACCCTTTTTTCAAGAATGCAGAATCTGGGCTTTTTAAGCCGAAGGAAACAGAGAACTCAGTGACATTTACCCTAAGATCTCTCCTTGTCTCTGGAGCTAGAGTGCTCTTAATCATTGTCATCTTACGTTCACAGGAATGCCTATAGTGTAGACACTACCCAATGGGTGCAGCTGGAGATTTTTCAATATCTCATCACAGTTGGATCTGCTTTGCATACTGTGTGAGATCTGAGTCTAGGTTCAGCAGATGTTAAATCCTTCTACTAAGAGTAGTTTGTCAAGCAGAATTAAGGTCAATAATTTAATACCAGTGTTGTCAGAGGCTTTGGTTAACAGAAAGATCTTGATCAAAATCTTATGGGCAAAACACAGGGAGAGAGTGGATGGTGGGAACTTTAAAAGGTTATGACTTAATACTGGGAAATAACAGATATGAAAATTGACAAGCACATAGAGCGATTGTAGATAGATAAAAAGTTATATAGATGGAAAATAGATAGAGAATAGATAGATTAATGGACAGAAAGAATTATATAAATGGACATTGATTAATATAATAATCAACATACAGATATATACAGATAGATAGATTGATACGTCAATAGAATAATATAGAAACATAGAGGAAACATGTACAGAGGAATAATTATACATATCTTAGAGATACAGAGATAAATACATAGAAAGACTAATAGATACATAGATACACCTAATAGATTGAAAGTGTGATTAAATAGGAGTTAACATAGGTAGATAAGTAGATAGATGGATAGATATATGACTGATAGAGTAACAAATATACACATATATGACAGATAAATTATAGCGCGATGGTAAATAATAATTGATCATCCAAATATAAATGATTAATAGATATGTGGTGGTTTGAATAAAAATGATACTCTATCAGCCTATGGGGAGTGACATTATTGGGAGTTGTGGCCTTGTTGGAGAAAGAGTGTCACCAGAGATACTCTTTGATGTCTGAAGCTCAACATAGGTCCAGTGTCTTATTCTTCCTTCCTGCTCCCCAAGGGTCTGGATGTAGATCTCTTCCCTTCTCCTGCGCCATGTCTCCCTGAAGTCTGGTATAATTCTGCTATGATGTTAATGGTCAGAACCCAATTAAATGCTTTCCTTTATAAGACTGATGGTGGTCATGTTATCTCTTCACAGCAGTAGAAACCATAACTAAGACAAGATAAATAGAAAGATAGATAGACAGAGAGACTGGTGTTAGATATTTGGTAAACAAATGAGGAATAAATGGATAGATGGAAGGATGGATGGATAGATGAATAATGAGAGAGATGATATTAATAGATTAAAAGAAATATAATTAATACATTATTGAAAGTCTCATGGCTTCTAGGACCCAGGAAAAGACAGAGAAGATTCCTTCAGCTGCCTAGTTCTTGATATGCGAAATGAGTAATGTGCCTCCAATGCACAATACTACTAACAGTAGCTGTAAGTAACTTCCTGACACATTGATTATAACTTCTCAGAATAAAGATTCAAACTTACTCTATACACACACACTGAGCCCTGTTTAGATTGTGTCTTTCACAGTCTAGCAGGTGATTTAGCAATAAAACCATATCGGGATACTGAGGAATGAGAGCAACAGCTTTTCCACTAGAAAAGTGAGTCTTAAAATGGAAAGGAGATGCAATGGGAACTCTAAGCATGAAGTAGATCAGGGAAAACAAGTGAAAAAACTCATGTGCTGACCTATAAGTGTTCACGTGTATACAGTAGTGAGTGTACGTGTGTTTATATAAAAGGCTTTTCCTGATGTTAGTTCTCTGAAAGGCCACAGATGCAAACATCAGACTCATTCAGTATTCATCATTCCAAGTGCTGGGGTTTAACTTCTGATATCATTCCCCGAAGAAGAAGATAACAGCACTCCATGGAGAAATGGTGGATTGATAGGCAGAGGGAAGCAGAAGGCAGAAGCCTAAAATATCTCATGCATCCAGGGAGTAACTAAGTTCTCAAATATCACAAATGTCAAAGGAAAACATGAGATGGCATGAAGGCTTGTTGGTTGCTGACCAGGGACAATTTAACATCGCAGAAAACAATAATAGCTGCCATTTTAAATCTTTGGAAGAAAATGTTTCTTAATCCCAACTGCTTTTATTAAAAAAACAGTGGAGGAGAAAACTGGGTCCTTGGGGTGGCATTCCAACTCATAAACACAAAGGAATCATGAAATTAGAACCCCACCACCTGGCAGCCACCATATATGCCTTAATTGGCTCAGGTAAGAATTGTTAATGGATTCTGCCGGTGACTGGAAGTCTAAGAAAATGGCTATTTTCAAAGTGTCAGCATCTTGATGCAGAAGAAACAACTTTGAAATGAAGCAACTGCAGCTCATCCTGATGATCAAAGATACCATCACTTGTGAAGAAACAGCCTGGATCTTTAAAAGGACCCATTGGAAGTACAAACAGAACTTGGAACAAGGACATGAAATAATACCAGCCAGAGGTTGTTCAACAAAGAGAAAATGAATTGTATAAGCGTGTCACAGTCTGAACACAAAGTGTGGGAATGTGCTATGGAATAGGGACAGGTCACATACAGTGTCTTAGACTAAGGCCTCAGTTGGAAAACAGTAATTTGGCTGCAATGAACACAATCAGACAAATAATAAAAAGGTTAGAAAGCATGGAGTTGAAGTAATCATTTGTAGAAATCTGTCTTTGTACAATTGAGAACCCCAGTGAATCCCTGTGGATAAGTTTTCAGGATAAAATCACAACAGAAAAACAACAACAATAATAAAAGTAACATCAATAACAATAGTAATAATAGTAATAATAATAATAATGTCATTTGTTTGTCTTGAGAAAGAACACTAACCATTGTGGGAATTCTGGAGAAGAAATTTGAGAAAGGAATTTTTTCAGAATCATGAAAGCAATCAAAAGACCAACAGAGCACAGCAAGGAGAAATAATCAATCAGGACTTGAGGTTGAAGTGCCTGATGAATATAAGTAAACACAGATAATGCTTTCTTAAATATTAGATAAGCAGCAGTTAATATGACAAGTGACATCTGTCATTTATTGAAATCTGATCTAAGAGGAAGTTATGAGGCATGTAAGCCATCATGCAGGCAATAAAGAAGGAAGGGCAGAGATGAGAATTGGGGGCTTCTGAGTCCTTGCTTGCATATGACACCTTCCTCCTCCTCATATGCCAGGATGCACCATGCCCCAGCAAAGAATCACCACTTTTGGCTCCTAGTGTTTCCAGTGGGTTTCTGTCACTTGCTGCTCATCACAGTTTGCTTTACCTTTAAACTAGCTATTAACCTTGAGTCATATGGAAAGATGGAACGGTGGCTATCTGAATGGAATAAGTGAATGTCTATCGGGCTATTACTGCTAATTGATACAGAACAGTTATACCACTGTGGGTGTTACCTTAGTGCATCCAGAAGCAAGTGGGCCTAGGCAGTATAAGATATTGCCTGGAAAGCACATCCTCCATGGCAGCTTAAACTGTCAGTAGTCTATAAGTAAAGTGATAGGGAATAATGCACTTCCTTGATTTCAGATTCAGCTGTCAGTTCCTCCCCAATAAATGTCTGGGCCTCTTCTGGCAGTGGTTTTTTTCTTTCTTTTTTTTCTTTTTAGGACGATCTCATGTTACATACCCGAGTTAATCCGCTGTCCTTCAACTCCTGCCAACTTCTCCCTTCCCCATCCTCCATCCACTACTCCAATAAGAACTCAGTGTTTGATGAGGCCAGGAAAACATATCTGATGGCTGTTTCAATTGCTAATAGCTCCCCAATAAGAGCTAAGGCCTAGAGCACCTGTACTAGATGGCCACTTCAACGGGAAAAAGTTCTTCGCTTGGGCATAAGGCCACATATGTTGCCAACAACTTCAAAAGAAACAGGAGGGCTGGAAGAGCATCAAACTCATGATAGCTTCATTTGCCAGCTGTCCCAAGTAAGCATATGACCTAAAAGATACTTTCCTAAGACAGAATTGCCAGTCTTACTACCATTAGCTCATAAGTAAGGGAGAAAACCTGGAGAGTTACCCACAGTAACTCCTCCTGTCAGCAACCCTTCAGTAAGAAAAAAATCATGGAAGTGTACCACACTCTTTGAATCTTTTTCTCCCAGTAGCTCCCCTGGTTGACGAGAGTCTGTTGCTTTGCACAAGAGGCAGAATGGGCTCTCCTAAGTGTTTCTGGTACCACAAAGTCACACCACACATGGTCCAGCTTCTCAAAGGCCATTGGCCAAAGGAGTTTCCACATCACCTCCCCTTTTACCTAATAAGAATGTTCAAAACCAATACAGGACTACATATAATAAGAACAGATATCAAGTATAAAAGTTAGATTTATAGCCAGTATAGGCAATATTTTTTCTCATTTTTTTTATTCTTTTTTAATTAAAATACCCAACTGCCCCCCATTTCCCATTTCCCTCCCTCTCCTCCCATATATTGCCCCCTCCACCTGCTATCCTCCCCCTATCTCCAGTCCTCTTGTCCTCCCCCCAGTCAATTCACCCTCCCTCTCGATACTGAAGAGCAGTCCAAATTCCCTGCCCTACAGGAAGACCAAGGTCCTCCCACTTCTATCTAGGTCCAGGAAGGTGAGCATCCAAACAGGCTAAGCTCCCACAAAGCCAGTTAATGTATTAGGATTGAAACCTAGTGCCATTGTCCTTGGCTTCTCATCAGCCTTCATTGTCCGCCATGTTCAGAGAGTCCAGTTTCAACACATGCTTATTCAGTCCCAGTCCAGCTGGCCTTGGAGAGCTCCCAATAGATCAGTTCCACTGTCACAGTGGGTGGGTGCATGCCTCGTGGTCCTGATTTCCTTGCTCATGTTCTCCCTCATTCTGCTCCTCATTTAGACCTTAAGAGCTCAGACCGTTGCTCCAAATTGGGTCTCTGTCTCTCTCTCGATCCATCGCCAGATGAAGGTTCCCGTGCCATTCTCCTTGGCCTCTCGTCAGCTCTCATTGTCTGCCACATTCAAAGAGTCCGGTCTCTTCCCATGTTTTTTCAGTAGCAGTTCAGCTGACCTTGGTGAGCTCCCAATAGATCGGCCCCACTGTCTTAGTGGTTGGGTGCACCCCTCATGGTCCTGACTTCCTTGTTCATGTTCTCTCTCCTTCTGCTCCTCATTATAACCTTGGGAGCTCCGTCCGGTGCTGCAGTGTGGGTCTCTGTCTCTATCTCCATCCATCGCTAGATGAAGGTTCTATGGCGATATGCAAGATATTCATCAGTATGATTATAGGATAGGTTCATTTCAGGTTCCCTATCCTCAGGTGCCCCAATGAACTACCTGGGGACATTGCCCTGGGCATCTGGTAGCCATTCCAAGTTCAAGTCTCTTGCCAACCCTTAGGTGGCTCCCTTAACTAAGGTATGAGTTTCTCTGCTCCCCTATCCAAACTTCCGATATCCCGAATCACCCCGATTTCCACAGTTCCCCTCATCCTCTCCTTCACACTTTCCTCTCCCCATCACCCCTCATCCCCATCCCACCCCACCCCCAAGATTCCAATTTTTTGCCCATCAATCTTGTCTATTTCCCATAGCTGGGGGGATATCTATATGTTTTTCCTTGGGTTTACCCTCTTGTTTAGCTTCTTTAGGATCAGAAATTATAGACTCAGTGGCCACTATCCATGGCTAGAAATCAATTATGAGTGAGTACATCCCATGATCTTCGTTTCGGGTCTGGGTTACCTCACTCAGGATCTTATTTTCTATTTCCATCCATTTGCATGCAAAATTCGAGAAGTCATTGTTTTTTACCGCAGAGTAGTACACTAATGTGTATATATTCCACATTTTCTTCATCCATTCTTCCATGGAAGGGCATCTAGGTTGCTTCCAGGTTCTGGCTATTACAAATAATGCTGCTATGAACATAGTTGAACAATTGCTTTTGTCATATGATAGGGCATCTCTTGGGTATATTCCCAAGAGTGGTAATGCTGGGTCCAGGGGTAGGTTGATCCCAATTTTTCTGAGAAACCGCCACACTGATTTCCAAAGTGGTTGCAAAAGTTTGAGTCCCACCAGCAATGGATGAGGGTACCCCTTTCTCCACAACCTCTCCAGCAATGGCTATCCTTGGTGTTTTTGATTTTAGCCATTCTGATAGGTATAAGATGATATCTCCAAGTTGTTTTGATTTGCATTTCTCTGATCGCTAAGGAGGTTGAACATGACCTTAAGTATCTTTTGGCCATTTGAACTTCATCTGTTGAGAATTCTCTGTTTAGTTCGGTGCCCCATTTTTTAATTGGCTTAATTATCCTTTTAACGTCTAGTTTCTTGAGTTCTTTATATATTTTGGAGATCAGACCTTTGTCTGTTGCAGGGTTGGTGAAGATCTTCTAACAGTCAGTAGGCTGCCTTTTTGTCTTAATGACAGTGTCCTTTGCTTTACAGAAGCTTCTCAGTTTCAGGAGGTCCCATTTATTCAATGTTGCCCTTAATGTCTGTGATGCTGGGGTTATACATAGGAAGCGATCTCCTCTGCCCACATGTTGTAGGGTACTTCCCATATTCTCTTCTATCAGGTTAGTGTGTTCAGATTGATATTGAGGTCTTTGATCCATTTGGACTTGAGTTTTGTGCATGGTGATAGATATGGGTCTATTTTTATTCTTCTACAGGTTGACATCCAATTGTGACAGCACCATTTGTTGAAGAGGCTTTCTTTCTTCCATTGTATACTTTTAGCTCCTTTATCAAAAATCAGTTGTTCATAGGTTTGTGGGTTAAAATCCGGGTCTTCTATAAGATTCCATTGGTCGACTTCTCTGTTTTTATGCCAGTACCACTCTGTTTTCATTACTGTAGCTCTGTAATAGGATTAGAAGTCATGGATGGTAATGCCTCCAGAACATCCTTTATTGTATAAGATTGTTTTGGCTATCCTGTGTTTTTTGTTTCTCCATATAAAGTTGATTATTGTCCTCTCAAGATCTGTGAAGAATTTTGATGGGATTTTAATGGGGATTGCATTGAATATATAAATTGCCTTTGGTAGAATTGCCATTTTTACTATGTTGATCCTCCCATTCCAAGAGCAAGGGAGATCCTTCCATTTTCTTGTATCCTCTTCAATTTCTTTCTTCAATGCCTTAAATTTCTTGTCAAACACTTCCTTGGTTAGAGTTACCCCAAGATATTTTATGCTTTTTGTGGCTATCGTGAAAGGTGATGATTCTCTTATTTCCCTCTCTGCTTCCATATCCTTTGTGTATAAGAGGGTGCCTGAATTTTTGAGTTGATCTTGTATCCTGCCACATTAGTAAAGGCGTTTATCAGTTGTAGGAGTTCTTTGGTGGAGTTTTTGGGGTTGCTCATGTACACTATCATATCATCTGCAAATATGCAAGTTTATCTTCTTCCTTTCCAATTTGAATCCCCTTTATTCCCTTATGTTGTCTTATTGCTATTGCTAAAACTTTGAGAACTATATTGAAGAGGTATGGAGAGAGTGGACAGCCTGTCGTGTTCCTGATTTTAGTGGGATGGCTTTAAGTTTCTCTCCATTTAATTTGATATTAGCTGTCGGCTTGCTGTATATAGCTTTAATTAAATTTAGGTATGACCCTTGTATCCCTAATCTCTCCAAGACTTTTATCATAAAGGGATGTTGAATTTTGTCAAATGCTTTTTCAGCATCGAATGAAATGATCATATGGTTTTTTCTTTCAGTTTATTTATATGATGGATTACATTGATAGATTTGCGTATGTTAAACCAGCCCTGCATCTCTGGTGTGAAGCCTACTTGATCATAATGGATAATTTTTCTAATGTGTTCTTGGATTCGGTTTGCCAGTATTTTGTTGAGGATTTTTGCGTCGATGTTCATGAGTGAGATTGGCCTGTAATTCCCTTTCTTTGTTGGGTCCTTGTTTGGTTTTGGTATCAGAGTTACTGTAGCTTCATAAAAGGAATTTGGCAATGACTCTTCTGTTTCTATATTGTGAAATACATTAAGGAGTATATGTATTAGCTCTGCTTGGAAGTTCTTGTAGAATTCCGCATTGAAACCATCTGGTCCTGGACTTGTTTTGGAAGGTAAGTTTTTGATAACAGCTTCTAATTCTTCACGACTAACAGGTCTATTTAGGTTGTTCACCTGGTCCTGGTTTAACTTTGGTATGTGGTATTTATCTAAAAAAGTGTCCATTTCTTTTACATTTCCAGTTTTGTGGCATACAGGCTTTTGTAGTAAGATCTAATGATTCTCTGAATTTCCTCTGTGTCTGTGGTTATGTCCTCCTTTTCATTTCTGAACTTATTAATTTGCAAATTCTCTCTCTGCCGTTTGATTAGTTTGGATAGGGGTTTATCAATCTTGTTGATTTTCTCCAGGAACCAGCTTTTTGATTCATTGATTCTTTCAATTGTTTTCTGTGTTTCTATTTTGTTTATTTCAGCCCTCAGTTTGATTATTTCCAGTCTTCTACCCCTTCTAGGTGAATCTGCTTCTTTTTTTTCTTGAGCTTTCAGGTGGGCTGTTAAGTCTCCAATGTGTGATTTCTCTGTTTTCTCTAAGTGGGCAGTTAGTACTATGAACTTTCCTCTAAGGACTGCTTTTATAGTGTCCCATAGGTTTGAGTATGTTGTTTCTTTATTTTCATTGTCTTCAAGGAAGACTTTTATTTCTTTCTTTATTTCTTCCTTAATCCAGGTATGGTTAAGTAGTTGACTATTCAGTTTCCATGAGTTTGTATGCTTTCTGGGGGTAGCATTGTTGCTGAATTATAGTTTTAATCCATGGTGATCTGATAGGATACAGGTGGTTATTAATATTTTTTTGTAACTGTGGATGTTTGCTTTGTTCCTGAGTATGTGGTCGATTTTTGAGAAGGTTCCATGAGCTGCAGAGAAGAAGTTATATTCTTTCCTATTTGGGTGGAATATTCTATAGATGTCTGTTAAGTCCATTTGATCCATTACCTCCATTAATTCTCTTTTTCTCTGTTAGGTTTCTGTCTATTTGACCTGTCCATTGGTGAGAGTGGAGTATTAAAGTCTCCGACTATTAATGTGTGCGGTTTGATGGCTGCCTTGAGTTTTAACAATGTTTCTTTTAACTACTTGGGTGCTTTTATATTAGGGGCATAGATATTCAGGATTGAGACTTCATCCTGCTGAATTGTTCCTGTTATGAGTAGAAAATGTCCCTCTCCATCTCTTCTGATTGATTTAAGTTTCAAGTCAACTTTGTTAGAAATTAGTATGGCCACACCTGCTTGTTTCTAAGGTCCATTTACTTCATAAGCCTTATCCCAACTCTTTAATGTGAGTAGGTGCCTGTCTTTGTGGTTGAGGTGTGTTTCTTGTAAACAGCAGAATGTTGGATCCTGTTTTCGTATCCAATCTCTTAGTCTGTGCCTTTTTATAGGTGAGTTGAGTCCATTGACATTAAGTGATATTAATGACCAGTGGTTGTTAACTCCGGTCACTTTTTTAGTAGAAGATTTTGTGTGTTTCCCTTCTTTGAATTGCGCTGGTAAAGGGTCTCTAGATATCTGAGTTATTGTGGTCATTGTTGGACTCCTTGATAGGTGATTTTCCCTCTATTACTTTCTGCAAGGCTGGATTTGTGGCTATTTATTGTTTAAATTTGTTTTTATCCTGGAAAATTTTGTTTTCTCCATTTATAGTGAACAATAGCTTGGCTGGGTATAGTAGTCTGGGCTTGCATCCATGGTCTCTTAGTTTCTGCAGTACATCTATCCAGGACCTTCTGGCTTTTGTGGTTTCCATAGAGAAGTCAGGTGTAAGTCTGATAGGTTTACCTTTAAAAGTAACTTGGCCTTTTTCCTTTGCTGCTCTTAGTATTCTTTCTTTATTCTGTATGCTTTGTGTTTTGATTATTATATGGCAAGAGGATTTTTTTTTGATCCAGCCTATTCGGTGTTCTGTATGCTTCTTAAACCTTCATAGGTATATCTTTCTTTATGTTGGGAAAGTTTTCTTCTATAATTTTATTAAATATATTTTCTGGACCGTTGAGCTGCGCTTCTTCTCCTTCTTCTATTCCTATTATTCTTAGGTTTGGTCTTTTTATTGTGTCCCATATTTCCTGAATGTTTTGTGATGAGAATTTGTTGGCCTTGCTGTTTTGTTTCATCAGCATGTTCATTTTCTCTATGGTATCTTCAGAATCTGAGATTCTTTCTTCTATCTCTTGTATTCTATTGGTTATGCTTACTTCTGTAGTCTCTATTCGTTTACCTAGATTTTCCCTGTCCAGCTTGCCTTCTATTTGTGTTTTCTTCTTTGCCTCCATTTCAGTTTTTAAGTCTTGAACTGTTTCCATTATTTGTTTGATTGTTTTTCCTTGGTTTCCTAGGGTGTCATTCACTGATACACTCAATTCTTCAAACTTTCTGTTATACTTCTCATCCATTTCTATAAGGGTATTTTTTACATGCTGTTTAAGGGTGTCAATCACTTTCATAAAGTTAATTTTATCTACTTCTTCATCATGATTAAGGTGTTCATGTCCTCCTGTTGTGAGGTCGCTGGGTTCTGGTGGTTTCATATAGTTTTTCAGATTGTTGGGTGAATTCTTGCATTGGCACCTGCCCATCTCTTTTCTCCGAATGCTACCATATGGGTCTTCTTTTACCGGATCAGGTCTCCTTGCCTACTTATGTACCTTCCCATTGATGGCACTCTGCAGTGATAGCTCTCCTGGTGCTCCAGTGATGTCTCTCCTGGTACCAATATCAGATCTCCGTGCCCAAAGACGGCTTTCCTGGTACCGAGATTAGCTCTCCCACTGATGGCTCTCCTGGTGCCAAGATCAAATCCATGCAGGTTGGGTAGTTTGTAAACAAAGCCCCTACCTTGCTAGTTGCAGGCAGGCCAGTGAAACAAGGGAAGTCTCGTCTGCCTACTTGCCCTGAGGATTTGCCCCCTGTGCCAGACAGACTGAGCTGGATGGTGTTATGTGCCCAAACAGGAAAGGGGGCAGAAGGAAGAAGGGTTCTGGATGCAAGTTGGGTGGGACAAGAAGAGAGAGGCAGTATTCGGGGTGTAGAGTCCCTGCAGGGACCCCAGGAAGTATAGGGTGGGGGATGAGGAACTTCAGAGTTCCCTGTCCACGACTGCTTCCTCCACCGTTCACAAACTCACCCCACTGCTGTCTCTCCTGGTGCCGAGATCAGATCTCCTTACAGGTTGGGTAGTTCGTAAACAAAGCACCTACCTTGCTTGGTGCAGGCAGGCCAGTGAAACAAAGGACTTCTCACCTGCCTACTTGCCCTGAAGATTTGCCCCCAGCACCAGACAGACTGAGCTGGATGGTGTTATGTGCCCAAATAAGAAAAGGGGCAGAAGGGAGAAGGGTTCTGGATGCAAGTTGGGTGGGACAAGAAGAGAGAGGCAGTATGCGGGGTGTAGAGCCCCTGCAGGGAGCCCATGGAGTATCCAGTATAGGCAATATTGAACAAGAAATATATGCTCAAAGTTTCAATGATTATTTTATTCCTAGGAGTCTTAGTCTTGTATTAGAAATGGGTTGGCTAGACCATAAGAGGAAGTTATCTACAACTATCAAGTCTTCAACCTCCATCAAGGCCTGAGAATTGAGATAGAATATTACTTGAGTAGCCAATAAATGCATTAAAGCTGTTTCCAAAATATCCAGTAGATTACAAAGACATATGTCTACCTGGGAAATCACCCAGTGTCTCATTTGCCATGTAGAAGCAAACCACTTTGGCTAAGTCCTAGAGTAACTGACAGCCCTTTTATAGAGGCAGGAAGATTTTGAAAACAATCTTACCCTATTTTGGCAAGGTTTGACAGTCATTTTTCTTGTATCTTGCTTGTCCAGTCCAGACACCATGCATTTTATCAGTCAAACAAGTGCAATTCCTTCACCAAAGCCCAGTTTTCCAAAGAATAGTACAAACTCCAAGTACAGTGTCTTTGATGCTCAACATTCTTTCAGGAATAGATCAGTGCTGCAAAGAGCCATTGTGTCTCACATCAACAAAACCCTAAGTTATTTAAATACCAGTTTCTGCAGTTCCTTTAAGTGTTTGATTATTACCTATCTGTACAGAATACAGTCTCTATGTATCATAAGAACCTGATTATTGTAAATATATGTTTGGAAAACATGGGTGAATATTAACCTATAATACTTACTGTTTTAATATATAACGTAAAGACTATTACTTCATATTACAATATTAAACAATCTTTGAACATATGTGCAACAAATGATGACAACAGCCTCAAAATGGGAGCAGCTTATACATACCTTGACAGAAGTAGAGATGTATGATACAGTATAATAGAGGAGTCAACCAACCTTGGAATCCAGTAATTTCAATTTTGTGGAATATATCCAGAGATACCCAATCATACTACAAAAGCATTTGTTCAACTATGTTCATACCAGCACTATTTGTTATAGCCAGAACCTGGAAACAACCTAGGTGCCCCTCAATAGAAGAATGGATAAAGAAGGTGTGGCATATATTCACTTTAGAGATGAACTCAGTGCAATAAAACAATGACATTTTGAATTTTGCATTCAAAGAATGGAAATAGAAAACATTTTACTGAGATAACCTAGATACAAAAAGATGAATAAGTTATGAACTCAATCAGAAGTGGATTCAAGTCATAAGCAACGGACATTGGGCCTATAATTCATGATCCTACAGAAGAAAACAAGAAGGAGAACCCAAAGAAAAACATATATTTATCTTCCTAGATACTGGATGTAGACAAGATTGCCAGATGAAAGTTGGGATCATGGGGGTGGCAGTGGGGAGAGAGAAGGTAGAATGGGAGGATTGGGAATAGGGATGAATGAGATTGAGGAAGGATGGATATCGGAGCAGAAAAGAAGATATCACAAGGAAGGGAACCAATTTAGGGATGGCAAAAGACTTGGCTCTAGAGGGGGTCCCAGGTGCCCTGGAAGATGTCCCTAGCTCTTACATCTTGCAGCAGATGAGGGTGTCCCTGAACTGGCCTTATTCCATAGCCCTACTGATAAATATCTTGCATATCACCTTAGAACCTTCATCTAGCAATGTATGGAGATAGAGACACTGACACACATTGGAGCACTGGACTTAGTTCCCAATGTTCAAATGAAGATCATAAGGAGAGAGAACATGAGTAGGGGAGTTAGGACCTCAAGAATTGCTTCCACCAACAGAGACTACGGGACATATCTAATAGAAGCTCAGCAAGTCCAGCTGGACTGATACTGAATGAGTATGTGATCAAACAAGATTCTCTGAATGTGCCTGACACTGAAAACTGACTGAGAAGCCAATGATAATGGTACTGGGTTTTGATTCTACTGCGTGTACTGATTTTTGCACGCCTAGTCTGTTTGGATTCAGACCTTCCTAGACATGGATGGAGTGGGGAGGGCCTCGGACTTCCCACTGGGTAGGGCACTCTGTTATCTCTGAGGACTCCAGAGGGACAGAGAGGGGGATGGCAGAGTGTGAGTGAAATTTGAAGAAGGGAAGTGAAAATTTTTAATAAATAAATTAAATAAAATAATACCATACCAAGAGATACATTTTTATCAGTGGAATTTTCTGCCTACCATTAATGAGATCAAGAGAAATAGGAAAAGATGCTAAAGAAATATGTGATAGAGATCTTAGAGGATGAGATGATACATAAGTGATAAAGACAGATGATAATGAAGAGGTCATAGAGAAAGAGATGACATAGAGATTAAAGAGCAAGATATGATAGAGCAAAAGATGATAGAAGAAGATATGATAGAGAAAGAGATGCTAGAGAAGAGATGCTAAAAAATGTGATGGTAGAGTACGGGATGATAGTGGAAGAGATGATAGAAGAAAAGATGAGAGAGAATCAGATGATAGAGAAGTGTTAGAGGAAATCATGATGGAGGAAATATGATAGAGGAAGAGATGATAGAGAAAGACATAGTAGAGAAATAGAAGACAGAGAAAGAGATGGCAGAGAAATAATAGAGTAAGAGAAGATAGAGAGATGGTAGAATCGGGGAAGATAGACTGGAGAATGAAATGATGGCAGATAGAGGTAATTGAGAAATGAATAATAGATGATCGAGAACAAGATGATAGAGTAAGTGATGACAGAGGTATTAGAGAAACTGATGATAGATAATAGACAATACAGAAAGAGATGATAAAGAAAATGTTATCATAGTAAGATACGATAGTAAATGCAATGATAGAGGAAGAGATGATGAGAAAGAGATGAAAGAGGAAGTGATGATAGACAAAGACATGGAGGAAAAAGTGATGATAGAGGAAGTGATGATTGAGCCATGATGAGAAATAGAAGAGATGATACATGTGATAGAGAAAGGGATGGAAGAGAGACAAGAAAAATAATTGCTGGAGGATAGACATAGAGACAATAGAGAGATGATAGAAAAGGAGATGATAATGAGATGACAGAGTGATGATAGAGATGATAAAGAGATGACAAAGAGATTATAGAGAGATGATAGACAATGAGATGAACTAGAGATAATACAGGAAAAGATGATAGTATAGAAAAAGAAATGATGGAGTATAGAGATGATAGAGAGATGGTGAAAGGTATATGGAAAAAAATCGTGAAATACATACAGAAAGAAGAGCAAATTGTAGATACAGATAGCCCTTTCATTGCTTGGTCACGGAGACCCAAGTTTTCACACAGAAACTACATTAATTACAACCTTGTTTCTCCAGTAGCTCACACATATGCCTAGCTAGCTCTTATAACTTAAATTAACCCATAGGTCTTATCTAAGATTAGCCTTGTGGTTTGGTAGCTTACTCAGTGCAGCATTCACATCTTGTTGCCAATACATCTGGATGGCGATTGCAGAATGAATATTTTCCTCTTCCCAGGATTCTCCTAGTCTGTTTACCCTGCCTATACTACCTGCCTGGATTCTGGCCAATGAACATTTTATTGAACCAACACAAATAACAAATATATACAGGATATAAGAGCATTATTCCACAGTAGTAAACAAAATGTTCCAACACTTCAAGATAACTGAGTTCAAACCTGGCCACTTTTACAATATGGAGCCTTACCCTGGAATTCTGGTCTACTAAGTTACACTGTATCAAGACGCTTTTCCACAAGGTCAGGGCAATCCTTCAAACTATAAGAGGCACAGAGGTAAACTAACTTGGGAGTTCCCTCACTATATACATGAGTCAGCAGAAGCCATAGAAACAAATTACTTGATACAGAGTCATTCTAGGTCTAAGCAAATGACTCTAAATATTCTGCTAGAAAATTTTTAGATGACCAATATGTGCAGGACTATCAGCTGTTAGCATGACGAGGGCGCAAGGCTGATGCATAGAGTGTATATATAGGACTGAAATTTCAAAACCCATCTATTCATAATTTGGTCTTTATACTTCGAGACAAAAAGGATGCTTTTCTTTTAATTTCAGAAAGTTTGGCCAAGCTCTCAAACTCTCCAATCTCTCCCAAACTCCAGATAAAGGAACACATTAAATATGAAAATTCAACTTCCTTGTGACTAACATGATATGCCTTCTCATTGGCTAAGGCCATTCACACAATAGACTGCAACTTATACCTTCAAAATATATACTAAAGCTAAACAAATGAAATAAAACAGTGCTCTTTGTTTTAAAGAAAAAAGGGGAACTACTGTGGGATAACATTCTTGTAGACTATAAAGATTAGTCACTGGAAAGGTACAGACTTTCCTGTAACTAGGCAGGTAATATAGTTGAGGCTACTACACTAAGTGAAATATGGGAAGGGGATGGCAGAGTGACTTATCAGCTAGAGGCAGAAAAAAAATAATGAGAATGACTTATTGAGAAAAGGTAATAAGCCATGTTTCTAAACATAGATAAGAATTAAGGGTTAATATAAAATGTAACAGCTAGCCCTAGCCAATAATAAGTGTGAGCTAATCGGCCAAATAGTTCATAATTAATATAAGCCTCTGTGTGCTCTTTAGAAGTAAGTCACTCTGTGAATAGGCAGGATAAACTCATCTGTCAACAAGAAGGTAATATGGAGGATCTTAAATGATGCATGCATGGATAGCCCTGGGAAGTAGAAACAGAAAAGAGCACCCGAAAAAATTGGGAACAGCGGAGGAGGAAAGGTGGGAGGAAGAGGATGGAGATGGAAGAAGGGGAAGGCAAGGAGAAATGAAAGAATGGGATGGTTGAGATTCAAGAAGGACAGAGATGGAGAAAAATGAAGAAAATATCTCTTATTTATTTATTTCTATGTTTGTTAAAGATTTCTGCCTCCACCCCACCACCACCTACCATTTCCCTCCCCCAATCAAGTCCCCATCCCTCATCAGCCCTAATAGCAATCAGGGTTCCCTGCCCTGTGGGAAGTCCAAAGACCATCCACCTCCATCCCATCTAGTAGGAGGAGTATCCAAACTGCCTAGGCTCCCACAAAGCCAGTATGTGCAGTAGGATCAAAAACCCATTACCATTGTTCTTGAGTTCTCAGTAGTCCTCTTTGTCCGCTATGTTCAGTGCGTCTGGTTTTATCCCATGCTTTTTCTGACCCAGGCCAGCTGGCCTAGGTGAGTTCCCAATAGAACATCCCCATTATCTCAGTGCACACCTCACGGTCCTGAGTTCCTTGCTTGTGCTCTCTCTCCTTCTGCTCCTGATTTGGACCTTGAGATTTCAGTCTGGTGCTCCACTGTGGGTCTTTGTATCTGTCTCCTTTGATCGTGTGATGAAGGTTACTGTTCAGGAGGATGCCTATATGTTTTTCACTGTGTTCACCTTCTTATTTAGCTTCTCGAGAATCACAAATTCTAGGCTCAATGTCCTTTATTTATGGTTAGAAACCAAATATGAGTGAGTACATCCCATGTTCCTCTTTTTGGGGCTGGCTTACCTCACTCAGGATACTGTTTTCTATATTTGTCCATTTGCATGTAAAATTCAAGAAGTCATTGTTTTTTACTGCTGCGTAGGACTCTAATATGTATATATTCCATATTTCTTCATCCATTCTTCAATTGAAGTGCATCAAGGTTGTTGCCAGGTTCTGGTTATTATAAACAATGCTGCTATGCACATAGTTGAGCATATATTGTTGTATGATAAGGCATCTCTTGGGTATATTCCCAAGAGTGGTATTGCTGGGTCCAGAGGTAGGTTGATCCCAAATTTCCTGTGGAACCACCACACTGCTTTCCAAAGTGGTTGCACAAGTTTGCATTCCCACCACCAATGGATGAGTGTACCCCTTTCTCCACAACCTCTCCAGCAAAGGATATAATTGGTGCTTTTGATTTTAGCCAATCTGACAGGTGTAAGATGGTATCTTAAAGTTGTCTTGATTTGCATTTCCCAGATCGCTAAGGAAGTTGAGCATGACCTTAAGTGTTTTTTGGCCATTTAAAATTCTTCTGTTGGGAATTCTCTGCTCAGCTCAGTGCCAGATTTTATAATTGGGTAATTGGGTTGATTAGCCTTTTACGGTCTTAGTTTCTTGAGTTTTTTTATATAATTTGGAGATCAGACCTTTGTCAGTTCCAGGGTTGGTGAAGATTTTCTCACAGTCAGTGGGTTCCCTTTTTGTCTAGTGACAGTGTCCTTTGCTTTACAGAAGCTTCTCAATCTCAGGAGTTCCCATTTAATCAATGATGCCCTTAATGTCTGTGCTGTTGTCGTTGTATGTAGGAAGTGGTCTCTTGTGCCCATGTGTTGTAGAGTACTTCCCACTTTGTCTTCTATCAGGTTCAGTTTGTTCTGACTGTTAGTGAGGTCTTTAATCCATTTGGACTTAAGTTTGGTGCATGTTGATAGACATGGATCTATTTTCATTCTTCTACAGATTGACATCCAGTTTTGCCAGCACAATTTGTTGAAGATGCTCTCTTTTTTCCATTGTATACTTTTAGCTCCTTTTTCAAAATCAGGTGTTCATAGGTTTATGAGTTAAAGTCAGGGTCTTCTATCGATTTCATTGGTCAACTTCTCTGTTTTTATGCCAGTACCAAGCTTTTTTCAATACTGTAGCTCTATAATAGAGTTTAAAGTCAGAGACGCTAATGCCTTTAGACAGTCCTTTATTGTATAAGATTGTTTTGGCTATCCTGGGTTTTTTGCTTTTCCATATAAAGTTGATTATTGTCTTCTCCAGATCTGTGAAGAATTTTGATGGGATTTTGATGGGGATTGCATTGAATCTAAACATAGAAAAGAATTAAGGGTTAATATAAAATGTAACAGCTAGCCAATAATAAGTGTGAGCTAATCGGCTAAATAGTGCATAATTAATATAAGCCGCTGTGTGCTCTTTAGAAGTAAGTCACTCTGGGACTAGGCAGGATAAACTCATCTGTCAACAAGAAGGTAATATGGAGGATCTTAAGTGATGCATGCATGGATAGCCCTGGGAAGTAGAAACAGAAAAGAGCACCCGAAAAAATTGGGAACAGTGGAGGAAGAAAGGTGGGAGGAAGAGGATGGAGATGGAAGAAGGGGAAGGCAAGGAGAAATGAAAGAATGGGATGGTTGAGATTCAAGAAGGTCAGAGATGGAGAAAAATGAAGAAAATATCTCTTATTTATTTATTTATTTATTTATTTATTTATTTATTTATTTATATGTTTGTTAAAGATTTCTGCCACCACCCCACCACCACCTACCATTTCCCTCCCCCAATCAAGTCCCCATCCCTCATCAGCCCTAATAGCAATCAGGGTTCCCTGCCTTGTGGGAAGTCCAAAGACCATCCATCTCCATCCCATCTAGTAGGAGGAGTATCCAAACTGCCTAGGCTCCCACAAAGCCAGTATGTGCAGTAGGATCAAAAATCCATTGCCATTGTTCTTGAGTTCTCAGTAGTCCTCATTGTCTGCTATGTTCAGTGAGTCTGGTTTTATCCCATGCTTTTTCTGACCCAGGCCAGCTGGCCTAGGTGAGTTCCCAATAGAACATCCCCATTATCTCAGTGCACCCCTCACAGTCCTGAGTTCCTTGCTCGTGCTCTCTCTCCTTCTGCTCCTGATTTGGTCCTTGAGATTTCAGTCTGGTGCTCCACTGTGGGTCTTTGTATCTGTCTCCTTTGATCGTGTGATGAAGGTTACTGTTCAGGAGGATGCCTATATGTTTTTCACTGTGTTCACCTTCTTATTTAGCTTCTCGAGAATCACAAATTCTAGGCTCAATGTCCTTTATTTATGGTTAGAAACCAAATATGAGTGAGTACATCCCATGTTCCTCTTTTTGGGGCTGGCTTAACTCACTCAGGATACTGTTTTCTATATCTGTCCATTTGCATGCAAAATTCAAGAAGTCATTGTTTTTTACTGCTGGGTAGGACTCTAATATGTATATATTCCATATTTCTTCATCCATTCTTCCATTGAAGGGCATCAAGGTTGTTTCCAGGTTCTGGTTATATAAACAATGCTGCTATGCACATAGTTGAGCATATATTTTGTTGTATGATAAGGCATCTCTTGGGTATATTCCCAAGAGTGGTATTGCTGGGTCCAGAGGTAGGTTGATCCCGAATTTCCTGTGGAACCACCACACTGCTTTCCAAAGTGGTTGCACAAGTTTGCATTCCCACCACCAATGGATGAGTGTACCCCTTTCTCCACAACCTCTCCAGCAAAGGATATAATTGGTGCTTTTGATTTTAGCCAATCTGACAGGTGTAAGATGGTATCTTAAAGTTGTCTTGATTTGCATTTCCCTGATCGCTAAGGAAGTTGAGCATGACATTAAGTGTTTTTTGGCCATTTAAAATTCTTCTGTTGGGAATTCTCTGCTCAACTCAGTGCCAGATTTTATAATTGAGTAATTGGGTTGATTAGCCTTTTACGGTCTAGTTTCTTGAGTTTTTTATATATTTTGGAGATCAGACCTTTGTCAGTTGCAGGGTTGGTGAAGATTTTCTCACAGTCAGTGGGTTCCCTTTTTGTCTAGTGACAGTGTCCTTTGCTTTACAGAAGCTTCTCAATCTCAGGAGGTCCCATTTAATCAATGATGCCCTTAATGTCTGTGCTGTTGTCGTTGTATATAGGAAGTGGTCTCTTGTGCCCATGTGTTGTAGAGTACTTCCCACTTTCTCTTCTATCAGGTTCAGTGTGTCCCGACTGTTAGTGAGGTCTTTAATCCATTTGGACTTAAGTTTGGTGCATGTTGATAGACATGGATCTATTTTCATTCTTCTACAGATTGACATCCAGTTTTGCCAGCACAATTTGTTGAAGATGCTCTCTTTTTTCCATTGTATACTTTTAGCTCCTTTGTCAAAATCAGGTGTTCATAGGTTTATGGGTTAAAGTCAGGGTCTTCTATTCGATTTCATTGGTCAACTTCTCTGTTTTTATGCCAGTACCAAGCTTTTTTCAATACTGTAGCTCTATAATAGAGTTTAAAGTCAGAGAGGGTAATGCCTTCAGACAGTCCTTTATTGTATAAGATTGTTTTGGCTATCCTGGGTTTTTTGCTTTTCCATATAAAGTTGATTATTGTCTTCTCCAGATATGTGAAGAATTTTGATGGGGATTGCATTGAATCTAAAGATTGCTTTGGGTAAATTTGCCATTTTTACTATGTTGATCCTCCCAATCCAAGAGCAAGGGAGATCCTTCCATTTTCTGGTGTCCTCTTCAATTTTTTTCTTCAAAGACTTGAAGTTCTTGTCAAATAGATCTTTCACTTCCTTGGTCAGAGTTACCCCAAGATATTTTATGCTATTTGTGGCTATCGTGAAGGGTGATGCTTCACTGATTTCCTTCTCTGCTTCTTTATCCTTAGTGTATAGGAAGGCAACTGATTTTTTTGAGTTGATATTGTATCCTGCAACATTACTAAATGTATTTATCAGCTGTAGGAGTTCTTTGGTAGAATATTTGGGGTCGCTTATGTATACTATCATATCATCAGCAAATAATGAATGCTTAACTTCTTCCTTTCCAATACAAATCACCTTGATCCCCTTATGTTGTCTTATTGCTATTGCCAGAACTTCTAGCACCATATTGAAGAGATATGGAGAGAGTGGACATCCTTGTCCTGTTCCTGATCTTAGTGGGATGGCTTTGAGTTTTTCTCCATTTAATTTCATGTTAGCTGTTGGCTTGATTTAAATAGATTTTATTATATTTAGGTATGAACCTTGTATTCCTAATCTCTCCAAGACCTTTATCATAAAGGGGTGTTGAATTTTGTCGAATGCTTTTTCAGTATCTAATGAAATGATCATATGGTTTTTTTCTTTCAGTTTATTTATATGGTGGATTACATTGATAGATTTGCATATGTTGAACCAGCCCTGCATCTCTGGGATGAAGCCTACTTGATAATAATGGATAATTTTTCTAATGTGTTCTTGGATTTGGTTTGCCAGTATTTATTGAAAATTTTTGCGTCAATGTTCATGAATGAGATAGGCCTGTAATTCTCTTTCTTGGTTATGTCTTTTGTGGTTTTGGTATCAGAGTAACTGTAGATTCATAAAAACAATTAGGCAATGACTCTTTTGTTTCTATATTGTTAAATACATTAAGGAGTATAGGTATTTGCTCTTCTTGGAAGTTCAAGTAGATTTCAGCATTGAAGTCATCTGCTCCTGGACTTTTTTAGGAAGGACTATTTTTTATAACAATTTCTAATTCTTCGCGACTAACAGGTCTACTAGATCTTTTACCTGTTCTTGGTTTAGCTTTGGTATGTGGTACTTATCTAAAAAAAATGTCCATTTCTTTGCATTTTCCAGTTTTGTGGCATACAGGCTTTTGTAGTAAGATCTAATGATTCTCTGAATTTCCTCTGTGTCTGTGGTTATGTCCCCCTTTTCATTTCTGATCTTATTTATTTGTGTGTTCTCTCTCTGTCGTTTAATTAGTTTGCATAGGGGTTTGTCAATCTTGTTGATTTTCTCCAAGAACCAACTTTTTGTTTCATTGATTCTTTGGACTGTTTTTTGTGTTTCTATTTTGTTGATTTCAACCCTCAGTTTTATCGTTTCCAGTCTTTTACTCCTCCTGAGCGAGTCTGCTTCTTTTCTTTCTAGAGCTTTCCAGTGTGCTGTTAAGTCCCCAATGTATGCTTTCTCCGTTTTCTTTACGTGGGCACTTAGTGCTATGAACTTTCCTCTTAGCACTGCTTTCATCGTGTCCCATAGGTTTGAGTATGATGTCTCTTTATTTTCATTAAATTCAAGGAAGACTTTAATTTCTTCCTTAATTTCTTCCTTGACCCAGGTGTGGTTCAGTAGATGACTGTTCAGTTTCCATGAGTTTGTTGTCTTTCTTGGGGTAGCATTGTTGTTGCCATCTAACTTTAATCAATGGTGATCTGATAAGACACAGGTGGACACTGATTTTTTTTTTTGTATCTGTGGAGGTTTCCTTTGTTTCCGAGTATGTGGTCAATTTTTGAGAAGGTTCCATGAGCTGCAGAGAAGAAGGTATATTCTTTCCTATTTGGGTGGAGTGTTCTATAGATGTCTGTTAAGCCTTTACCTCCAACAATTCCCTTAATTCTCTATTAGGTTTCTGTCTGATTGACCTGTCCCTTGGTGAGAGAGGTTTGTTGAAGTCTCCTACTACTAGTGTGTGTGGTTTGATGTCTGCCTTAAATTTTAGTAATATTTCTTTTAGATACATGGGTGCTTTTAAATTAGGAGCACAGATATTCAGAATTGAGACTTCACCCTGATGAATTGTTCCTGTTATGATTATAACATGTCCATCTCGATCTCTTCTGATTGATTTTAGTTTGAAGTCTGTTTTGTTAGAAATTAGTATGGCCACACCTGATTTTTTTTAGAATCATTTGCTTGAAAAAGATTTTCCCAACCCTTTACTCTAAGTAGGTGCCTGTCTTTGTGGTTGAGATGTGTTTCTTGCAAAACAGCAGAATGTTGGATCCTGTTTTTGTCTCCAACATCTAAGTCTGTGCCTTTTTATAGGTGAATTGAGACCATTCATATTAAGTGATATTAATGACCAGTGGTTGTTTGCTCCAGTTATTCTTATTGTTTTTGGTAGTAGAGTTTGTGTGTCTCCTTTCTTTGAGTTGTGCTGTTGAAGGGTTGCTAGATGCCTGAGTTATTGTAGGCAGTGTTAGCAATGTTGGATTCCTTGGGTTGTGATTTTCCTTCTATTACTTTCTGCAGGGCTGGATTTGTGGCTACGTATTGTTTAAATTTGTTCTTACCTGGAATGTCTTGTTTTCTCCATTGATAGTGAATGATAGCTTGGCTGGGTCTAGTAGTTTTGGTTGGCATCCGTGGTCTCTTAGTTTCTGCAGTTCCTCTATCCAGGACCTTCTGGCTTTCATGGTTTCCATAGAGAAGTCAGGTGTAAGTCTGATCAGATTACCCTTATAAGTTACTTGCCCTTTTTCCTCTGCAGCTCTTAATATTCTTTATTTAATCACTATATTTTGTGTTTTGAATATTATATGGTGAGGGGATGTTTTTCTTTGATCCAGTCTGTTTGGTGTTTTGGATGCTTCTTGAATATTCAAAGGAATATCTTTCTTTAGGGACTCTATTGCTTTCATAAAGTCAATTTTCCACTACTTCTGTTTTAGGGTGTTCAAGTCCTTCTGATGTAAGTTCATTGGGTTCTGGAAAGTTTTCTTCCAGAATTTTTTAAAAAATATGTTCTGTGCCTTTGAGTTGTGACTCTTCTCCTTCTTCTATACCTATTATTCTTAGGTTTGGTCTTTTTATTGTGTCCCATAATTCATGAGTGTTTTGTGATGAGAATTTGTTGACTTTGCTGTTTACTTTGATCAGTGCATTTACTTTCTCTATGATGTCCTCAGAATCTGAGATTCTTTCTTCATCTCTTGTATTCTATTGATTATGCTTGATATTTTAGTCTCTGCTGGTTGACCTAGATTTTCCATACCGAGCTGGTCCTCAGTTTGTGTTTTCTTCCTTGTTTCCATTTCAGTTTTCAATTCTTGAACTGTTTCCATTACTTGTTTGATCGTTTTTTCTGGGTTTCCCAGGGTATCATTCACGTATTTTCCCATTTCTTCAAACCTTTTGTTATATTTCTCATCCATTTCTATAAGGGCATTTTTCATGTAGTTTAAAGGACTCTATTGTTTCATAAAGTCAATTTTTCCACTACTTCTGTTTTAGGGTGTTCAAGTCCTTCTGATGTAAGATCATTGGGTTCTGGTGTTTTCATGCTGTTTTCAGATTGTTGGGTGAATTCTTTCCTTGGTGCCTGTCCATCTCCTCCTATCAATGTGATCTAATGGGTCTTTTTAGGCAGGATCAGGTTCCCTGCTGGGCCAGTGGCCTTGCTTACAAAATGCCCTTGCTTCGTTTCCTGTCTCCCACCATGGGCAAAGATCCTTCTCACCACTCAGAAGGTTCTTCAGGAACAGGGCCAGGCTCCCCGTTTGCCAGGGATCTCACCAACAAAAGGCCTACCACTCTGTGGGCCAGCCACCAAAACAGAGAATCTCCCACTGCCCTTTGTCCTGAGCGCCTGACCCAGAGCCCAAATAGGCTAAACTGGGTGATCCCATGGCCCTGCGTAAGGGAGGGAGAGTGATGGCATCCCCTGGGCGCAAGCTGGGCCAGGGGGAGAGAGGTCGCAGCAGAGGAAGAGCAGCCCCAGCAGAAGGGACCAGCCATCACACACTAACCGAGGGGTCAAGGAGGTCTGGGAATGACCCTGCTACAATTCCTGTGGCCCTCCGTGGGCCAAGAACACTCTCCCCACCCAGGAGTGTCTTCAGGGCAGGCAGGTGGATCTCGCCAATACAAGGCCTCCCAATCTGTAGGTTAGGCATCAAAAAACCTACTTGATTTAATAGTAGTGGGGCGATCTGCTCTCAGTGTGGGCTTCACTGTTTCATGCTTAGACTATCCCACCTCTGCTGGTCTCCGCCGCATCTGCACGCCTGTCACTGCTGCTTCTGCCCGCAGGTCTCCACTGCGTCTGCGCACCAGTCTCCTGCCGCGTCTGTATGCCTGTCTCTGCTGCATCTGCCCGCTGGTCTCTGCCCGCAGCGTGCGTCTGCCCACTGGTCTCCCCAGGCACGAGTGTCTGCCCTGAAAATATGTTGATATAGAAAGCAATACTAGGCTTAGAGAGAAAACTGCTGCCAGAAAAATTCTCAGTAATCCATAAAAACAGTCCCAGATAAAAATTCTAGTATAGTGGAGAGGGTTTTGAACTGGCCTGCATCTGTAATCACATTCTTGACCACTCTAATATCATCATAGAATTTTTATTCAACCACTGATGGAAAAAGATGCTAAGATCCATAGCTAAACAGTGAGCGAAGCTACTGAGGTCCAGTTGAAGAGAGGCAGAAGAGAGTATACAGGCAATGGAGTCAAGACCACGGTGGGGTAACCCACAGAGACAGCTTACCTGAGCTAGTGGGAGCTCACTGACTCAGGGATGACATCTGAGAATACCACATTGAACAAAACTAGGTTGTCTGAATGTGACTGACATGTATATGGTTTGGGCAGACTGTGGGTCCACTGGCAGTAAGACTGGTATGTAATCCTATTTCTTTTTTTTTTTTACTTATTTATTTATTTTTATTCTTTTTTAATTAAAATTTCCACCTGCTCCCCATTTCCCATTTCCCTCCCCTCCTCCCAAATATTGCCCTCCCCCCACTTACCTCCCCCTATCTCCACTCCTCTTCTCCTCTCCCCACTCCATTCCCCCTCCCTCTGGATACTGAAGAGCAGTCCAAATTCCCTGCCCTGCGGGAAGACCAAGGTCCTTCTATCTACGTCCAGAAAGGTGAGCGTCCAAACAGGCTAAGCTCCCACAAAGCCAGTTCATGTATTAGGATCGAAACCTAGTGCCATTGTCCTTGGCTTCTCATCAGTCTTCATTGACCGCCATGCTCAGAGAGTCCGGAATCAACCCATGCTTATTCAGTCCCAGACCAGCTGGCCTTGGTGGGCTCCCAATAAATCAGTTCCACTGTCACAGTGGGTGGGTGCATCCCTCGTGGTCCTGATTTTTTGCTCATGTTCTCCCTCCTTCTGCTCCTCATTTGGACCTTAAGAGCTCAGACCGTTGCTCCAAATTGAGACTCTGTCTCTACCTCGATCCATCGCCAGATGAAGGTTCTAAGGTGATATGCAAGATATTCATCAGTATAGGATAGGGTCATTTCAGGTTCCCTCTCCTTAGTTGCCCAAGGTACCAGCTGGGGACATATTCCTGGACACCTGCGAACCCCTCAAGAGTCAAGTCTCTTGCCAACCCTAAGATGGCTCCCTTAGATAGGATATATACTTCGCTGCTCCCATATCCATCCTTCCTATATCCCAACCATCCCAATCCTCCGAGCTCCTCCCATCCTCCCCTTCTCATATTTCTCATCCCATTTCCCCTTTGCCCCATGCCACCTCACCCGCAAGTTCCCAGTTTTTGCCCTGGAATCTTGTCTACTTCCCCCTCTCCATGCGGATGACTATATGATTTTCTTTGGGTTCACTTTCTTATTTAGCTTCTATAGGATCACACATTATATGCTTAATGTCTTTTATTTTATGGCTAGAAACCGATTATGAGTGAGTACATCCCATGTTCCTCTTTTTGAGTCTGGGATACCTCACTCAGGATAGTGTTTTCTATTTCCATCCATTTGCACGCAAAATTCGAGAAGTCATTGTTATTTCTTGAATTAGTTTTTTCAACCCCATTTACTTTGGAGGGATGGCTATCATGCTCACACTAGATAAGGGGAGAGGGACTTGATCCTGCATCAAAGTGATGTATCAGACTTTGCTGACTTTCCATGAGAAGACTTTCCATCTCTGAGCAGTGGATGGGAGTTTGGGAGGGTATAAGTTGGGGGGAGTGTACGAAACAGAGGAAGTAAGAACTGGGACTAGTATATAAAATAGATTGTTTTAAAGTAATAAATAAATTAAAAATTTGTTTTTCCCTTACATGAGATCTCGGTCTGGCATATGCAGTGTTCTTTTTGTGTAGTGCATGTACACCAAATGAAAAATTTGGGTACAAATTTGGTGATCTTGATACTTAGTGTAAATCATTTTCTTATAATCTTCTTTCACAGTTATGTGCTCAAGAGTTAAGGTTACATTTCTCTGCATCCCGTTCTGCCCTATCCATAATTTTATGCTTTGTATTGAGTATGCTTCAACATAGAAATGCTTCTCTGCCTTTTAGTTGTTAATTCAAGGCTCACTAGAGTGTACTGATATGTTCCAATCAAATGACAATAGAGAACAAGTCTGAATTTATGTAATGAATGACCCTTGCCAAAACAAGCAAGTCACATTATTGTATATTCTTTCATATGCCTTGTTATTTAGATAGGAAAATAAATAAAGTCAGGAGGTGAGGGCAGCCAGGAAGGAATTTTGTTTGTTTCACTGATTTTCAAGCAGCAAGCTAGTCCTCTTATCTGTGAGTTCCCTGAACAGAAGGTGGTCCTGATTCTGAAGAGTAGATCCATCAGCAAGTTGAGTGTGTTCCTGAATGGTTGACGATGCTATTAATGGAGCACAGACACCCCCAAATGCCCTAAACTTTGTGGTCATTCTGCAGGAGCTTCTCTCCCCAGTTACTGCCTCTCTTAACCGATTCCATCCCAGCTTGCTCCCAGGAACACATTCCCTTCTGTGAGGCCATAAAATACCCCTGCTCAGACTGTTTGAGGGCTGAGGCTCTGGGATGGTGTGGTGAGTGCAACCGGGCAGGATTTTCTTTGTTTCACTCAGTTTGGAAACAGCAAGCTAGTCCATTTTTCTGAGATGTCCCTGGCCAGCAAGTGTCTCTGATTCTGTACCAGAAGATCCATCAGAAGGCAATGGAAGGAAGAAATGAGAAGACAATTTCCTCCACCAACCTGAAAAGCATGATTACACCAGAATCCAATAAATGTACAACAGGAAGACTGGAACACACTTATGCAGAATAAATAGAAAAAATAGACATTATGAAAATGATAGAGTCCCTTAAACAGGATGTGAAAAACTTCGTTAAAGAAACGGATGAGAAGAATAACAAAAAGTTTGAAGAAATGATTCCGAAAAGATACCCTAGGAAACCAAGAAAAAACAATCAAACAGATAATGGAAACAGTTCAAGAATTGAAAACTAAAATGAAGGTAATGAAGAAAACAAGAAACAAGGGCCATCTGGATATGGAAAATCTAGGTAAACAAACAGAGATTACAGAGAAAAGCAAGCATAACCAACAGAATACAAAAGATAGAAGAAACTATCTCAGATGCTGAAGACAATATAGAGAAAATAAACACACTGTTCAACGAAAACAGCATATCTAAAAATATCTCATCACAAATCATCCAGGAATTCAGGGACACAATAAAGAGACCCAACATAAAAATAATAGGGTTAGAAGAAGAAGATAAATTGCAGCTCAAAGGCCCAAAAATATATTCAATGAACTTCAAAAAAGGATATTCTTATAATAGTTCAAGAAGCATAGAGAATACCGAATAGAATGAATCAAAAAAACCCTCACATTATAATAATCAAACACAATACATAGAATATAAAGAAAGAATATTAAGAGCTACAAAGGTAACTCTCAAGTAAATTATAAATATAAACCTTTTAGAATTCATCTGACATGTCTATAGAAACAATGATAGCCAGGAGTTTTTGGATAGATTGCTACAGAAAGTAAGAGACCATGGATTCAAGGCCAGATTACTATACCCAGCCAAGGTTTAGTTCACCATCAATGTAAAGTCAAACATTCCAGGACAAAAACAAATTTAAATAATATGTAGCCATAAAGACGGCATAACTAAAAGAAATGGAGGGAATATCACAACCGAAGAAATCCAACAACGCCCAAATAACTCAGACATCTAGCAAATCTTTACAAATACAACACAAAAAGGGGTAACAAAATACTCTAACACCAAAATGAAAACAAAAAATAACCAGAGTAAACAACCACTGGTCTTTAATATCACTTATATCAATGTATTCAATTCACCTATAAAAAAGACAGAGGCAAAGAGATTGGATGCAAAGACAGGAACCAACAATCTGCTGTTTACAAGAAGCACACCTTAACCACAAAGACAGACATCTACTCAGAGTAAAGGGTTGGGAAAGGTTTTTCATTCTAATGAACCTAAGAAACAAACAGGTGTGGCTATACTAATATCTAACAAAACTGACGAAAAACTAAAGTCAATCAGATGAGATGGTGATGGAGACTTTTTACTCGTAACAGGAACAATTCATCAGGATGAAGTCACAATCCTGAATGTCTATGTCCCTAATAAAAAAGCACCCACTTCTTTAGAAGAAAAATTACTAGATCTAAAGGCAGACATCAAAACCCAGAACTAATAGAAGGGATTTCAACACTCCTGTCTTACCAGTGGACAGATCAATCAGACAGAAAACAAATCGTGAAAAAATAGAATTAAAGGAGGTAATGAAAAAAATGGCCCTAACAGACATTTATAGAACATTCAACCTAAAGGGGAAAGAATATACCTAATTCTGAACATCTCATGTTATCTTCTTTAGAACTGACCACATACTATGTAACAAAGCAAACTTCCTTAGATATAAAAAAAAATTAGTATCCTCCTGTGTCTTATCAGATCACCATGGAGTAAAGTAAGAATTTAAACATAGTTCTACCCCAAGAAAGCCTAAAACTTATGGAAGCTGAACAGTCAATTATTGACCACAACAGGGTCAGGGAAGAAATAAAGAAAGAAATTAAAGTCTTCCTTAAATTCAATGAAAATTAAGACACACCATAAACAATCCTATGGGAAGCAATGAAAGCAGTGCTAAGAAGAATGTTCATAGCTTTTATTGCACACATTAAATAATGGAGAAAGCTCACATTAGAGCCTTAACAACACAGCTGAAAACTCTAGAAAAAAAGAAGCACACTCACCCAGGAGTAGTAGAAGACCAGAAATAATCAACCAGAAGGCTAAAATCAATAAAATAGGAACACAGTGAACAATTCAAGGAATCAATGAAACAATGAGCAGGTTCTTTTAGAAAGTAAACAAGATTGACAAACAATTTTTCAAACTAAACAAAAGGTACAGATATAATACCCAAATTAACAAGATCAGGAATGAAAAGGGAGACTTAACAACAGACACTGAGGAAATTCAGAGAATCATTAGGTCATTTTACAAAAGCTTGTATGCCATAAAGTTGGAAAAATAAAAGAAATTGACATACTTTTTGATAAGTACCATTTACCAAAGTTAAATCAAGAACAGGTGAACAATTTAAATAGACCTATAAGTCATGAGGAAATAGAAGCTAATAAAGCTCAGGAGCAGATGATTTCAATGCTGAATTTTATCAGAACTTCTGGGAAATGCTGAAACCTATACTCCTTAATGTGTTGCACATAATAGAATCTGAGAGTCATTCCCAAACTCTTCTTTTGAATTGACAGTCACTCTGATTCCAAAACCACACAATGACCAATACAGGAAAGAGAATTACCGACCAATATCACTCATTAACATTGATGCAAAAATTCTCAATAAAATTTTGCCATACAGAATCCAAGAACACATTTAAAAAATTATGCTTACAATCAAGTAGGCTTGTTTCCTTTTTTTGCCTGCTCATGGGTTACCAGGCGTCCCTGTTTAGGTACTGAGGAGTTCTTTCTGGATGGGTTAGGGTGTGCAATTTAGGTGCTGACTCTCCTGGAAGAGAGCACAAATCACCCTCCCCCAGCTCCTGCTGCAGGGCCCCTTTTCTTACACATGACCCAGCCCCCATATCCCCCCCAGAAGCCTGCCTTGCTGTCTCTTAAGTTCTCTCCTCAAGAACAGTTTTCCCGTTCCTACACTAAGGTTACCCACCCCGAGCAGTGAGTGCCTGCCTACCAGGCAGGCCAGAAGGTTCCAAACAAGGGACCACAGGAACATTCAGCTTGGGGCTGCAGGGTCTCCTGTGCTCTATTGAGCACCACCCTCTCTGTCACATTCTCCCTATTGTCCCTGGCTCATTGGGCTACCAGGCATCCCTGTATAGGTGCTGAGGAATTCCATCTGGATGGGTGAGTGTGTGCTATCCGGGGGCTGACTGTCCTGGAATAGAACACAAACCCCCTCCCCCAGCTCGTGCTGCAGGACTTTCTTTCCTACCCACGATCATCCCCAAGCCTGCCTTGTCTGCAAGGTCCTTTGCTGAGGAACAGTTTCATGCTCCTACACTAAGGCTACCCACTCAGAGTGGTGAGTGCCTGCCTGCCAGACAGGCCTCAAGTACCCACGAAGGGAGCAAATGAACCTTCAGCTTTGGCTGCAGGGTCTCCTGTGTTCTACTCGATACCACACTACACCCCACATTCGCCATTTTGTCCACGGGTCATTGGAATATCAGGCGTCCATGTTTTGGTGCTGAGGAATCCATCTGGAAAGGAACGGCTCCTGCTCCTACACTGAGGTGATACACCCAGGGAGTCAGTCACAGCAAAGACTGGACCAAGACACCACGCCTCTCCAGGCTCCATCTGAAGGAAGAGATGGGCAGGCACCAATGCAAGAATTCCTCAAAACATCCTGAAAGGCAACATGACATTGCCAGAATCCAGGAATCCTAAAATAAGAAGAATTGTATACCCTACTCCAGAAGAATTAGAAGAATTCGACTCAAAATTGAATTATATAAAAATAATAGAGGACCTTAAACAAGAGGTGAAAAACTGCCATAAAAAATTAGAGATTACAAACAAAAATGTGGAGGAAATGAATAAATTTCTCAAAGATACCCAAGAAAACCAAGAGAAACAAGAAAAAGCAATCAAAGAGGTAAGGGAAACGGTTCAAGACTTGAAGAATGAAATGGAAGTATAGAAGAAAAAAAACAAGGTAAGGATGGAGATGGAAAGTCTGGGTAAACAAACAGGAACTACAGAGACAAGTACTACCAACAGATTACAAAAGATTGAAGAAAGAATCTCAGACACTAAAGACACCATAGAGGAAATAAACACACTGATCAAGCAAAACCAACAAATTCTCATCACAAAACATTCAGGAAATATGGGACACTATAAAAAGACCAAACCTAAGAGTAATAAGGATAGAAGGAGAAGAGTACAGCTCAATGGTCGACAAAATATATTTAATAAAATTAAAAAGAAAACTTTCCTTCTTTAAGAAAGATATTCTCTTGAAGGTCCAAGAAGCATACAGAACACCAAATAGACTGGATAAAAATGTCTCCTCATCATATAACAATCAAAACACAAAACACAGAGAATAAGGAGTGAATATTAAGAGCTGCAAATGAAAAAGGTCAATTTACTTATAAAGGTAAACATATCAGAATTACACCTGACTTCTCTATAGAAACCATGAAAGCCAGAAGGTCCTGGATAGATGCACTGCAGAAACTAAGAGACCATGGATGCAAGCCCAGACTGCCATACCCATCCAAACTTTCATAGAATATAAAGGGAGAAAACAAAATTTTCCAGGATAAAAACAAATTTAAACAATACATAGCCACAAATCCAGCCTTACAGAAAGTAATTGAAGGAAAATCACAACCCAAGGAGTCCAACAATGCCCACAATAACTCAGATATCTAATGACCCTTCACCAGCACAACTCGAAGAAGGGTAAAAAAAGAGAGAAAGAAAAAATGGCCAGAGTTAACAACCACTGGTCATTAATATCACTTAATATTAATGGCCTCAACTCACCTATAAAGAGACACAGGCTAAGACATTGGATATGAAAACAGGGTCCAACATTCCTCTGCTTACAAGAAACACACCCCAACCTCAAAGACAGACATCTACTCAGGGTAAAGGGCTGGGAAAATGTTTATCAAGAAAATGGACCTAGGAAACAAGCAGTTGTGGCTATACTAACTCCTAACAAAGTTGACTTCAAACTAAAATCAATCAGAAGAGATAGAGAGGGTCATTTTTTACTCATAACAGGAACAATTTATCACGACAAAGTCTCAATCCTGAATATCTATGCCCCTAATATAAAAGCACCCACTCATGTAAAAGAAACATAACTGAATCTCAAGGCAGTCATTAAACCATAGACACTAATGTTGGAGATTTTAACACTCCTCTCTCACCAATGGACAGGTCAATCAGACAGAAACCTAACAGATAAATAAGAGGATTGAAGTAGGTAATGAATCAAATGGACTTAATGGACATCTATAGAACATTGCATCCAAATAGGAAAGAATATACCTACTTCTCTGCAGCTCATGGAACCGAAAATTGACCACATACTCAGTAATAAAGCAAACATCCACAGTTACAAAAAAATATTAGCAACCACCTGTATCTTATAGATAACCTTGGATTAAAGTTAGAATTCAACAACAATGCTACCTCCAGAAAGACTACGAACTCATGGAAACTGGAAAGTCAACTACTGAACAACTCCTTGATCAAGGAAGAAATAAATAAATTAAAGTCCTTCTTGAATTCAATGAAAGTGAAAACTCAACATACTCAAACCTATGGGACAGTATGAAAGCAGTGGTAAGAGGAAAGTTCATAGCACTAAGTGCCCACTTAAAGAAAATGGAGAAAGCACACATTGGAGACTTAATAGGAGGAGTAGAAGTCTGGAAATAATCAAACTTGGGGGCTGAAATTAACAAAATAGAAAAACAACACAATCAAAAGAATCAATGAAGCAAAAGCTTGTTCTTGGAGAAAATCAACAAGATTGACAAACACCTATCCAAACTAATCAATGGCAGAGAGAGAATACGAAAATTAACAACATCAGAAATGAAAAGGGAGACATAACCACAGACACAGAGGAAATAAAGAGAATCATTAAATCTTACTACAAAAGCCTATTTGCCACAAATTTGGAAAAGGTAATAGAAATGGACAATTTTTAGATAAGTACCATATACCAGAGTTAAAATATTACCAGGTGAACAATCTAAATAGACCTGTTAGTCGTGAAAAATTAGAAGATTATATAAAAATCCTCCCAACCAAAAAAGCCCAGGTCCAGATGGCTTCAAGTCAGAATTCTACCAGAACTTCAAAGAAGACCTATTACCTATACTCCTTAATGTAATGTATTTCACAATATAGAAACAGAGAAATCATTGCCAAACTCCTTTTATGAAGCTGCAGTTATTCTGATACCAAAACCACACAAACACCAAACCAAGAAAGACAACTACAGGCCAATCTCACTCATGAACATCGATGCGAAAATCCTCAATAAAATACTGGCAAACCAAATCCAAGAACACATTAGAAAAAATATCCATTATGATCAAGTAGGCTTCATGCACGGATGCAGGGTCATTCCACATATGAAAATCTATCAATGTAATCCATCATGTAAAGAAACTGAAATAAAAAAACCACATGATCATTTCACTGGATGATGAAAAAGCATTTGACAAAATTCAACATCCCTTTATGATAAAGGTCTTAGAGAGATTAGAGATACAAGGGTCGTACCTAATTATAATAAAAGCTATTCATAGCAAGCCGACAGCTAACACTAATTAAATGGAGAGAAACTCAATGTCATCCCAGTAAAATCAGGAACACAACAAGGTTGCCCACTCTCTCCATACCTCTTACATATAGTGCTTGAAGTTCTAGAAATAGCAATAAGAAAACATAAGGGGATCAAAGGGATTCAAATTGGAAAGGAAGAAGTTAAACTTTCATTATTTTCAGATGATATGATAGTGTGCATAAGCGACCCCCAAAACACCTCCAAAAAACTCCTACAGCTGATAAAAACCTTAAGTAGAGTGGCAGTATACAAGATCAAATACAATAAATCAGTTGCCCTCCTATACACAAAGGATAAGGAAGCAGAGAGGAAAATCAGAGAAGCATCACCTTTGAGGATAGCCACAGATAGCATAGAATACCTTGGGGTAAATCTAACCAAGGAAGTGAAGGATCTATTTGACAAGAACTTTAAGTCTTTGAAGAAAGAAATTGAGGAGGATACCAGAAAATGGAAGGATCTCCCTTGCTCTTGGATTGGGAGGATCAACATAGTGAAAATGGCAAGTTACCAAGGGCAATTCCTAGATTTAATGCAATCCCCATCAAAATCCCATCAAAATTCTTCACAAACATTGAGAGGACATTATTCAACTTTGTATGGAAAAACAAAAGACCCAGGATAGCCAAAACAATTGTATTCAATAAAGGAACTTCTGGAGGCATTACCGTCCCTGACTTCAAACTCTATTACAGAGCTTCAGTATTGAAAACAGCTTGGTATTGGCATCAAAACAGAGAAGTCGACCAATGGAATCAAGTAGAAGACACTGATATTAACCCACAAACCTATGAACACTGATCTTTGATGAAGTAGCTAAAAGTATTCAATGGAATAAAGAAAGCACCTTCAACAAATGGTGTTGTCAGAACTGGTTGTCAACGTGTAGAAGAATGAAAATAGATCCATATCTATCACCATGCACAAAACTCAAGTCGAAATGGATTAAAGACCTCAATATCAGTCTGAACACACTGAACCTGATAGAAGAAAGTGTGGGAAGTACTCTACAACACATGGGCACAGGAGAACACTTCCTACGTATAACCCCAGCAGCACAAACACTAAGGACATCATTGAATAAATGGGACCTCCTGACACTGAGAAGCTTCTGTAAAAAAAAGGACACTGACACTAAGACAAAAAGGCAACCAACTAATTGGGAGAAGATATTCACCAATCCGCAACTGACAAAGGTCTGATCTCCAAAATATATATAGTAATCAAGAAATTAGACCGTAAAAGGTTATTCAATCCAATTATAAAATGGGGCACTGAGCTGAACGAAGACTTTTCAATAGAAGAATTTCAAATGGCCAAAACACACTTAAGATCATGCCCAAGTTCCTTAGCAATCAGGGAAATGCAAATCAAGACAACCTTAAGATAGCATCTTACACCTGTCAGAATGGCTAAAATAAAAAACACCATTGATAGCCTCTGCTGGAGAGGTTGTGCAGAAAGGGGCACACTCATCCATTGCTGGTGGGAATGCAAACTTGTGCAACCACTTTGGAAAGCAGTGTGGTGGTTTCTCAGGAAAGTCGGGTTCAACCTACCTCTCGACCCAGCAATACCACTTTTGGGAATATACCTAAGAGATGCCCTAACATACAACAAAAGTATATGCTCAACTATGTTCATAGCAGCATTGTTTGTAATAGCCAGAACCTGGAAACAACCTAGATGCCCTTCAATGGAAGAATGGATTAAGAAGTATGGAATATATACATATTAGAGTACTACTCAGCAGTAAAAAACAATGACTTCTTGAATTTGCATACAAATGGACGGAAATTGAAAACACTATCCTGAGTGAGTTAAGCCAGACTCAAAAAGAGGAAGATGGGATGTACTCATTCATATTAGGTTTCTAGCCATAAATAAAGGACATTGAGACTATAATGTGTGATTCTAGAGAAGCTAAATAAGAAGGTGAACCCAAAGAAAAATATATAAGCATCCTCCTGAATATTAACCTTCATCAGGCAATGAAAGAAGACAGAGACAGAGACCAACATTGGAGCACTGGACTGAAGTCTCACGATCCAAAGGAGGAGCAGAAGGAGAAAGACTATGGGCAAGGGACTCAGAACTGTGAGGGCAATGGGGATGTTCTATCGGAAACACACCAAGACCAGCTGGGCGGGGTCTGAAAAAGCATGGGACAAAACTGGACTCGCTGAACATAGCGGACAATGAGGACTACTGAGAACTGAAGAACAATGGCAATGGGTTTTTAATCCTATTGCACATAATGGTTTTGTGGGAGCCTAAGGACTTTGGATGCTCACCTTAATAGACCTGGATGGAGGTGGGTGGTCCTTGGACCTCCCACAGGGCAGGGAAACCTGATTGTTCTTTGGGCTGAGGAGGGAGGAAGACTTGATTGGAAGAGTGGGGGGAAATGGGAGGTGGTGGCGGGGAAGAGGCAGAAATCTTTAATAATTAAATTAATTAATTAATTAAATAATTAAATAAAAGATCTTTAACTTAAAAAAAACACCAAACCTAAGAATAATAGGGATATATGGAGAAGAGTCACAGCTCCAAGGCCCAGAACATATTTTAACAAAATTATGGAAGAAAATTTTCCCAACATAAAGAAAGATATTCATTTGAATATTCAAGAAGCATACAAAACACCAAACAGTCTGGATCAAAAAAAAAATCCCCTCACGATATAAAAATCAAAACACAAAACATACAGATTAAAGAAATAATAGTAAGAGCTGCAAAGGAAAAAGGGCAAGTAACTTATAAAGGTAAACCAATCAGACTTACACCTGACTTCTCTATGGAAACCATGAAAGCAAGAAGGTCCTGGATAGAGGTACTACAGAAAGTAAGAGACCATGAATGCAAGCCCAAGCTACAATACCCAGACAAGCTATTGTTCACTATCAATGGAAAAAACAAACATGTCAGCATAAGAACAAATTCAAACAATACGTAGCCACAAATCCAGCCTTACAGTGTGTAATAGAAGGAAAATCACAACCCAAGGAATCCAACATTGCCAACACTGCCTACAAGGACTCAG